>NC_142243.1:71927994-72079509 GCF_052056855.1 Sturnus vulgaris | reverse complement strand
CGGACTTGGAGGGACAGTGCCTGGATGTATTCAGGTCAGAGCATTCCGGTCCCACGGCCTCGGGTGTCTGCCTGAGCTGGTTGGGAGACGAACGAGTAAGGATCTGCCCTAATCTCACACCCAGACCTTCCAGAGCCTCTGCACTCCGGCGAGCACGCTGTGGCTGATGGCACCGTGCCACCGCAAGGGAACGGCATCCACGTGGCTGGGGCGAAGGGGGACGTGCAGTCCTGGTGCAGCACATCTGCCCCTGGGGCTGGGAAGAGGGTGGCCACCTCTTTAACAGAGACCCTATCCGTGTATCTAGCACTCCGATGGGTATCGCTCTTATCTCTCTCCCATCAGTTAACAAAGGGAGCAACCCTCTAGGGAAAAAAGAAAAAAAAAAAAAAAAGAAAAAAGAAAAAAAAAGGCACACCAAACCCTCAAAAACCCCAAAGCACTCCTCCCAGCACAGGATCCCATCAGCTCCCTGACCGCCTGGGTCATTCATGCCTTCGTTTCCTCAAGTAACAGATTAGTCACGTACATTTGCAATGGCAGCGATTCTGCCAAATAGCTGAGGAGCGGGGCAGGAGAACAGCAGCATGACAAAAACAGGCAGAGGAGGGGAGAGAAGAAACAAAACGTTTCTTCCTTTTCTCCCATGCCCCATTGGTTTTCAACAGCGTTTGCATGCACAAGCTGCTAAACAGCTGCATCACGTGGCGGTGAAATCCAGACGTTATCTGGCCACAGACTTGGACAACTCTGTCTTTTCTTTTTCTCCCCCGGGCTGGCAGAAGCATTGCCCAGCAGCCAGAACACTGACAGCTTCTCTAAGGCTGGGACCAAAAGCCTCCCATAGGAGGAGGAACAATGTTAGGCAGCTGGGAAAACCTCTCAGTTGAGCTCCCATCTTCTGAGTGACTGACAAATGCCAGACCCGGCAGGGCTGATATCGGCTGGGGGCTGCAAAGTGTCCTGCTCAGAGGCGAGTCACTCGGAGAGGAAAACAAACAGGTAAAGGTCCCTAGAAGCTCCTGATTAGTGTGTAGCTTACTGCAAACAGTTACTTTCTTCTTCCAATAACAGGCATGAAAAATCACCGTTGTCATTAGAGCAGCAGCGCGTGGAGCTGTGAGCAGGTCAGACTGCTCCTCTGTGCTGTGCCTGCTGTGTCAAACTGCCCCTGTCCCAACAACCTTCCAGCCACAAATACCCTGGTAGGTAACAAAGAGGGAAATTCAAAGCAAGAGCACCTGAGTGATCTAGTAACAGGGGGGAAAAATGCAGGCTGTTTCGGGTCGTCTGAGTTGTGCATACATTCCCAGACACTCAGTCTGTCCCTTGTAGTTCAGGGAAATGCTAAATGGGCAGCATGGCCTGGAGAAACTGTAAGGAGGGAAAAAGCAGACAAGTGCCTGGGGGAAAGCTGATGAGCTGGTTTTCAAGACAAGCGTTACTACTGCAATAAGAGATAGGGACACTTGTAGGCGTTCCCTGTCCTGGTAATAAATAACAGCTACAAAACTCTTATTAACCTCTGTAAAATATGTTGGTTCTGCCAGTCCATCCATCATGAATCTATCTATTACTGTGGTACTCACTTCAGCTGTCCCAGAGAAAGACAGAAAACACAGCAGGCCAGCCACAGCATCCCACATCCCAGCCAAAGGGAGTCACAATTGCGAAGGATGCATCCTCGTCATAAAAATGATGCTCCCCTCTTGTATCCTCTGCCTTAGGGGGCAGCACTGGAAAAGGAGACTAAAATACAAGCATCACTTCTGAGACAGGAACTTCACCGTAACACAATATAAAGAAATCTTAAAAAACACTACCTCAGGCATCTTCTATCTTTCCTTCCTTAGGAACAAACAGCCCTGGGGCTTGGCCTGAGCATCTGACCCAGTGATTCACTTGCAGTCCAAAGAAAGCCTGGCCCCATTCATTAGCAGGAATGGGAAGCGCCAAGTCTCTTCTCCTCTCACCATCCCACTTCCTGGAGGGGAATTCAAGGAACAAGTGGCCTGATAGCGCTGAGAGGAGTTCTGTCCCATGTGCTGCCAGGCTTCCCACGCTGTCCCATTTCAAAAGCAGCATGGGGAGGAGGGGGAAATGCATAAATCAGAGCTCTGATACTTGGCACTACACCAGGACATAGATTAGACTACTCAATCATTTTAATTGCTATCCAACAGTAATAATCTATTTAGGCAATTTACTCTAAAACATGCATAGCACTTTGGTATGTTTATAATGCTAATTGGGATGGTCCTGAACCAAACAGCCGCCCTGGGTAGCAAAGCTGTGTATTTGGGGAGATTTATTTGGTTAGCTGTTTTCAGAACTTCACTAGAATACTGTTTTTCTTAGCCTTTTTTGCTTCAACATATATATTTTTGTCTATTTACTTGTCAATCTCATGTATTTGGCAGACATAAAAAAATGCAGAGCAGTACCCAAAATTACACACACTTCCCATGCAACACAGGGTTATTCTTCCATGTCTTGTTTCTGCCCTGCATATTTAATTTTGTACTCCAGTGAGGACTCGAGTGCTCAGGAAGAGTGCCATTTTTAGAATTATCCAACCTGAGTAGCTGCAGCTACATAAATGAGGAGTATGTCAATACCTGAGGGAAGCCAATGGTTTTACTAGGTCATCAGTTAAGCCACGTGGCCAGGAGTGCAGGGTGACAGTGAAGGAGATAATCCACCTCCAAGACAGATCCCAGCATGCCTCCATGGGAGTTTTGTGCTTCACAGAGGCACTTTGCTCTCCCTTAAGAAAGACGGTACATCAGAAGAAGTTCCTCCCGCTTTACCTGCACTGTTAGCACCGGTGTTATTGCAGGTAGGCACTGGGAAGGATGTGTTTGGTATGCAGAAGCTGTTACCTACCAAATACTGAGCAAAACTACAGGGAAAAAGATGGTGCAGCCTCTGCTCTGGCTGTATTTATCCTATATGTCAATGAACAATAAAAACACGGCACTGAAAAACAAACCTCACTGCTTCAAAAAGCCCCCAGGAGAGTATCTTCAGTGGTATCATGGTTTTTTGTTTCTTTCTGATCCCTTTTTTTACTGTTGAAGTTGACATCTTTTTCCTCTTGCTGAACCAGCATTTCCTGACAGCAAACCATAGTCAGAAATTTTCCATCCAGTCCTGAAGTGGATTTCAACATTTGGTGCTTGTGCATGCTTATGAAAAGAGGTTAATGTCAATCTCAGAAAATTAACTTCACGATGTTCAAAAGTGAGGAGCAGCACCTGCATTTGGGGAAGTCCAGACACTCTCTCGTTTCTTTGCCTCAGAATTGGGGTCAGCTCTCTTACCTTTGTCATAGTGATCCTCCTTTGCATGTTTACTGCCCAACTGACCTGTCACTTGGGAAAAAATCCTTCCATGGGGAACATTGTCTTTCGTGACACAGCACATCCCCTTTCAAACACCCTGGGGACATTCTGATGGTTTTAAAACCAAACATCTAGGAAAAGAGCAGTGCTCTCTCAATAAACAGCAGTACAGTCAGGCCTCAGAAAGCAAACCAGCAAAGCAGGAGCTTGTGGGAGGAGATGGTAATAAATACAATAGCTAGCTTCTTAATCACCATCCCCAGTGCCTGATAATCATTACCTTGTTTCAGCTGCCCTGTACATAACAGTGACAGGACAGCCCTCCACATTTGGAGGACTTTACCCAGCAAAAATCTCCACAGGGATGAGCAAGCACTGAAGTGTAAACACACCCAAGAACTTTTAAAGATTGGAAAAGGAAAATCTCTTGTGCTATGAGAGTCATCTGTCGTGAGGCAGCCTGGGTACAGCAGCCTCCAGTCTGCAGCAATTGCACTCAGCAACCCCAACAGTCAAGGCTTTTTTTGGGAGCAGGGATGAACCCAGTGAAAACCAGCCTATCCTCACTCAGAATTCCTGCCTGCAGGGCACTCAAGCCAAAGCTGTCTTAATATGCTTTTAAAAGCAGGAAAATGACAAGCAAGGCGTCATTTCCTTCAAAGCCCAGCACTCCTCCTCCACTGAGACATCTAGAGCTGCTATCGTCAGCTTGAGGGACAATAACTTCACCAGGAGACTAAGCTGGTTTATGAGGGGGAGGAGGAAGAGTTAAACCAAACTCATCAACCCACCCAGTGTCATCAGCCAGCAGCTCTGAGCACACTCTCACGGGGAAGTGGCGGAGAGACACGACATCCCAGCAGCATGTCCAAGAGAGGATGTGTCCTAAAGGACACAGCTGATTCATCATCCTGCTCAGGAATCTCGGGCACTTTCAGCTGCAGAGGCCTGACCTGCTTGGCAGCCAGCCGGCCGGCATCAGCTGCCTCCTGGAAAAGGGAAAGAAAAAAAAAAAAAAAGAGCTTTGAAACGACAGTGGGCAGAGGAATAGGGAGGAGGGGAAAGGAGGGAGGGGAAGAGGTGGCCTTGCAGGCTCTGGTTGAGTAAGAGGCTAATTCCCCCCCACTCCCCGACCGCGACTCCATCTAATTACCCTGTTTCCTCTGAGCTGATTGGAAAGTGGCCTTGTGTCTGGAAAAGGCAGTAAGCATCTTACATGCATCTGTTCCACCTAATCCCTAATAACTAGTGCCTGTGTGTTCCGGGAGAGGAGGAGGAGGAGGAGGTGGGGGAGGACAGGCTGGGAAGGGCCGGGAAGGGTTTCCCATGTAGGCTGCGGTGTGGCAGAGGGCAGGGCGGCCTTGTGGCCTGGGCTGGGGGCTTTCAGGGAGCTAACACTGTTCCTCTTCCACCTCTTTCACAATCTGGAGGCCCTTTCCTCCTTCCCCTTGCAATAATAACAAATTTTATTTTTAAAAAAAACCAAACCAGAAAAGAGAGAGGGCTGTGGCTGGGAGTAAGGACACGTTTTGCTGAGCCTCGCTGCAGTTGGGATCTGTTTAAGCCACTCGTTTTCCCCTTGCCCTAATCCTGCATTATCCTTTAGGCATGACGTTCAATTCCTGAAGGGGGGTGGGAAGTGCTCTCCAGAGCCCTGCCTGGTTTGCCCAGGAATTTGGATTGCACTTTTTATGTGCAGCTCCGGGAAGGGGCAGAGGGACAATTATGCAGCCGTTTAGTAGCCAGGCCAGCACATTTTCAGCGAGCTCTTCCTAGTGGGAGCTAATTCAACTCGAGGAGAGCCCAGGGATAAACATCTCCATTTGCCAGTAAAAGGATTGTCACATCTGGAATTTACACAAGTTACGAGGAGTCAGGAGTCACTATTTCGTTTCACTTGTGCGGCGTCATAAAACATGTTAGCGCTTTAAAAGTGTTGTGGGGCAGATGGATGCAGGCCAACAACACCTCCCACAGCCCTGCCGTGCCCCCGCCCTCCCCTGCCACCATCGGGGGACACCAGACTCAGCCCTGCATCTTGCTCAATGCCCTCAACTTTGCTCCAGCCCCTGGGAAAGGAGGCTTTTGGCCTCCAACACTGCCAGCCGGCTTCTCTTCTCCACATTAAAGTCCCAGGAGGCTGGGAGAGGGACCCCTGTGCTGTGCACACCTCACAGGGAGAGCCAGCCTTCCCCTCAGGCCTAACCCACATGGAAGAGGACTCAGTGACCGATTGCTTTAAACCAGTTTCAAAAAGGTTGGCAGTGCCTCTGTGGGCTGTTTATTTCCAAGAGCTTTCCACATTTATCCAGCCAGTTTTCCACTGTTTTGCTTTTGGGTTTTTGCAGTTGCAAGCTTTGAGTGCTCCTCCTTGCAAGAGCCTCCTCACTCATCCCTCAGCACGCTAATGGTGCCGGAGGTGGTAACGGGCCCCATGGGCTGGCTTCCCATAGGAAGGCCCTGTCTTCACCCCAACAAAAACACTGGGAAGCATCCTGAAAAGAGCAGTGGGATACAGACATCCACAGGCTGGACCCATCCCATCCAGTAACAGTGGATGGGGAAGAATTAAATTAAGGGGAAGAAGATGAAGTCAATGGCCTTTTGACCTCTGGCACTTATCTGCACACAGGCCTTAAGGATGAGCAAGGCAAAACACAACAGGCCATATTTCCCAATTTGCTTTTTCTCTCACTTTGTCTCATGGAGCAGTGGTTACCCAAGAAACCTGCTGCCTGCTGATTTTCATTAGGGATTAAGCCACACTGGGTGAGAACACCAGGACAAACACAAAAGTCGTCTCTTGGCCTGCCGTGCTCTTTGTGAAACACCATGCAGAGGTGAAGGCCTTCAGGTTACTGTGTGGAAACCCAGCTGTGATTTACACTCCCTCTCATCCTCCCTCCAAGGGACAAAGGGCTGCCTTGGGGAGGCTCACTTTACCCTGCAGAGGACTGGCAGCATCACTGCTTACTTTGCTGCTTGCAGGCAGGGCACAATCCCAGCTTTTATGAGTCATCCACCTAGCCCATGCAGTAGGGGATCCACAGCCTGGAGTCCCACCGGTGCTCACAGGAGCTTGTTGGGGAGCAAACCTTGTGCCAGGGCTGGCTGCCCTGCAGTTGAATGCACAGCAGTAGTCCTGCAAGGGTGGTGGGAGATGGGGAGCTCTGTGCTTGAGCTCTCGTGACTGACCAGAAAAGTGAAGTGAAAGAGCACAGTGGGAAGCTGCAAGGTCACACTTTGCTTCTAGTGTTGTCCAGATCCTTCTGCAAAGCCTTCCTACCCTCCACATGTATGATTCATCCCACATCACTCTAACTAAACTTAAAGCCCCTTGAGGTAAGTTGGTGCAACTTTCCCATGAGTGCAGACTCCTGATACTGTAAGATTAGCAGCTGAAAGAACAAAAAAACAACAAAAAACACTTGAAAATGTCTTCAAAACCTCCATCTTTAGGTAACAGATAAGTGGCATAAACACTCAAAGTAATGTGCCCACAACCACAGGCAGTTTTCTGTTAATTCAGGCTGAAGTACTCCGAAAAGGGAGGTCACCTTCCTCCCAAGCTGCAAAGATGACTTCAGGGAGGAGCTGTGACCACAGGTGTCCCTGTGGCACAGACTTGCCTGAATGTGTGAGAGTTGGCATGGAATATAAACAGTAGCAAACAGATGGTGTTTTAGGAGGAGAAAATATCATCTTTATGGGCAGAGGTTGTGCTTACAGTTACAACTGCAGTCTCACTACCTGCTCCTCAATATTCCTACCAGCCATGCCACAATAGCTCCAGCCCTCTGAATACCTTTTCCACAGCCTGGTCTTTGCACCTTCAGAAAAAACAAAATCCAAACAGGCCAACTTGTTTCTCAGAAGACACACTGGCATGAACTCTGCTCCCCAGCTACACCTCCAAATGACAGGAAATGCAGAGGGGAAAGGAAGAAAATGCGGCTCAAACAGATCTCCTCTATTAAAGAGTCAGCCCAGGAGATTTATTTGCACCAAAGTGCCAAAGACTGCCAAAACTTACCTAGAATTGATTTGCAGAGCTGGGAGGACAGCAGGGAGGTATGGCCACCTAGGCTTCCCTGAGTTAGTGCCTGTAGCAAGAAAAAGTGCTTGCAGTTCAGGAGCTGTGTCTCATGGTCCTGTGCTGTACACAGAAAGTGTCAATCAGTCCCTCAATATCTTGTATTCTTCAATATCCCTTTCAAAGCCTATTTAAGGGTATTTAAAACAACATAGGTGTTTGCATGACAAATTCCACACGCTGCATACACAGACATGGACGTTTTCAAAAATGGTAAAGGAATAAATTCACTGTATCCTGCTCCATGCTCTGCATATAGCACCATGCTCCCAGACTGGAAGGAAATAAAACAATCACTATACTGTATGATATGGGTTAGAATGATGAGGCTATTTTCTACTCTGCTTTTACTAAGGTCCTGTCTTTCCAGGATGAAACCTTCATACTTGGAAATACTGAGCAGATTTGTTCTGACTTTCACTCTCTAGGGAGAGTCTGCAGCTTCTCAAAGATGGGCTGTGGATACAGCGTCTTCATGGCCACAGCCACTGAAGAGCATTCGTTATCATCCATCCCAGCTAAACTAATTAATCCTCAATAGTAATGGCTTATTTTAACTGTGTGAACTCGGTTAAGGCAGGACCAATTGATCTTAACTACTCTAATTCTAGGACCTGGATTTTCAGCTCACTTCATGGTTTGCTCTTTTCTTTCAATCTTGCACTGTCTTTGCATTAAATCACATACCACAGAATGTGCACCTTGGGAAAACCCATATCTTCAGGCTCTTGTCCTGCCCCAGGAAAAAGCTGATTTTACATGGAGGATGACCCTACTTTGAAGGTGTCCCTTCCACCCAAAGTATCTATGAGATAAAGGCATTATACTACTTGAGTAGGGATAAGCAGAGTCAAAATTGTGTGAAGCTGGGCTCACTCAAAGCATGGCCAGGGCACTCGGTTCCCCTGGGAGGAGCCTGGAGATGCCTGGCTGGGGGCCAGTGCCTATGCAGAGATGGTCTCTTTTGGGGCTGTTGATACTCAGCAATGAGTATAAAATAAGGTCACATGATTGGGCTTGGGGGCAGAGTGACCACTCCTGAAAATCTGAGCCAGAAGTGCTCACCCAGGGCTAAGTAGTGAGTGAACTGGCAGAAGCCCAAGCCTTCATTCTCCTTCTTTCTAGATCTCTTCTTTAGCCACAGGCTCCATGGTAAAAAGTTATCTGCTGCAACTTTATATAACAATTATGTCACCATTAGATTTCAGAAAGCACCTGCAGAATCCAGTTAACTTACCACACCAAAAAAAAAAGAGAAAACAAGGTACTTCAGATGAAAAGATAAAATGATGACATTGTTTTCAAGGGTGAAGCCTTTACGGTTTATAATTAAATATAACCCTCTATTTTGCGCTATTAACCAAACTTTAATGGAAATCCTTGAGGACTTTACTTAATACTCTTTAATGGTAAAATGCAAATAAGGCATTTTTAAAGCAGGTAGCAAACTTCTTTTGCAAACAACAGAAGTTATTTTGCCCACACTACAAATGTTATAGGTGATTCAACTGAGGGGCCAAGTGGACACAAACTGTACAGTTTTCCCTTTCTATAGGAACTGGTGTAAATCAGGAACAATTCAACTGGTCATTAAGCATAATAGAAACACAGGGGTTTGCTGTGGCTATAGCATTTTTAGCTATGGCTTTATGTTTAAATATTTCTACAGTATCTTTCACATTGGTGCTTGGGGACTCCCAGGTAGTCAGAGATGCAATTAGATAAAAGAGGCTATTTGACTTTTCATCCTTATTCCTTCCTGTCTTGCTTTTGTGGGTTTAAAGCCCAATCTTTCGAGTAATTAAACACATTTGAATATTCTGTTGCCTGTGCAATGAATGTATAATTAGACTCAAGAGAAAGATTATGTGCTTTTGAGCTGACACTAACACTTCAGCATAAAGGTACCCCAGGCACCACTAAATGTAACCTATGAGCTCCTGCTAATAGCACACTGCCTCTGATCTCCAGAGGATTATCTTACTCTGGAGCTCTTATAGGAGCCATGTACTGAAAGGGGCTCGAAACAGATACCCTGTAATTTACATCCCTGCTTAGTGCCTTGGTGAGGAAAGGCGGCCTTTGCTCCAAATTGTTTCTTTCCTTCTCTGCTTTTCAGGTCTGAAGCTAAGGCACATGATCTTCAGGGTGCAGAATGCTGTAAGGAACTTCTGGGTGGTTTCAAGGAAGAAAGTGTATTTTTTTTGCCCTTTCTTTTTTTAATTCATATTCAGTACCACTTTTTCCCCTATAAACACAGAGAAACCTCTTAAACAAATTATACTAGACAAAACCCCATCTCTCTGTTCCAAAACTAAATATATCTGCTGCTTTATCCTCACCAAGCATTACCTCCTAGTGCTATTATTTACTATACCTCATAAATATCAGAGTCCTTTTCCTTTCCTCTGCTTGGCACTTTTCCCACCAATTTTACTCTGCTGTGTTTTGGTTTTGTTGTTGTTTTTTAACAGAGGTTACCCTCCGAGCCACCACATGATAGTAATTTTTTTCTTCCCCATTTTGTGGTTGGACCAGCTCACAAAACTAGATAAATATTGTAGGGAGCTGACCCTTAAATATTGGGTTTGCCTGTATTTTTTCACAGAGGTCTTTATTTCCTTCAGTTGTAGGTGGTCTCCTTAAGAGAGCAGGGAGACGAACCTGATGTAGTGAAAGGAGGAGGAAAAGAAGCAGCAGAAAAATCCCCTTAGGATGTTTCCTGTGGTAAAATAGAGTAAGGAATATTTTCAGAAACAGTAAAAAATACTTTAGGGCAGTTCCATAAAAATTCAAATCCAAATCTTCTGTGAGGTTCAGTGAGCTCTGCAAATTGTGTGTTTCCTCCAAAACACCAAGCCAGGCAACTTGAACCTGATTTTGGAGTGAGTAATGGTGACCCTGGTATTTCTGTACCCCTTGGCATTTGTGAAGAGGGTTGTGTGGGTTTTCTTAAGATGTCTGTTTTTTCAGAATAAAGTTTGCTTAAAAAACCAGTGGGCTAGCTACTGAAAATCAGCCCCTATGAACTATCGGCAGCTAAAGTTCCAGATGAGGGGCAAAGCTCCTTTACCAGCAGTATGGCTTTAGTGTAAGCAATCTGCAAATTTCCTTTTATCTGAAAAAGAAAATGATACCTGGACAGGCCAGGAGATAACAACAGGCATGCAGCCTCAATGTCAGCAATACTTGTGACATTGCTAGCACTACCCTCGGGTTAGCATGGCAAATCACGCCGTGCCATTGCAGTTCAGTCACTTTTCCATAGGGTCAACCTCTTTAAAAAACTTCCTTCAGCAGGAGGCTGGCTTATATTTGTTGTTATTACATTGTCAATAGGACATGTCCTCTGCCAGCACTGAGGAGAACTGTACCAGAGAAGATGTAGGACCTGTGTCAATTTACTTGATCCCCGAATTTCATCACATATAACATGCTTCACTGCACCTGCTTTGCTTTACCCCTTGCTCAACAACAAAGAGGTACCCAGACTTCAGAGCTTTGTATCTGTGCCCAAACTTCACGGCTGACATACCTCAGCATCGAGAATGAAGTTCAAAATCTCCTTTACTCTTCCAAAATTATGCAGTTTGGAAAGTTTAGGGATGAAGCAGGTGCTCAGCTAGGGAGCACTGTGTGCTGGCCCTACCTTATGGTGGCCAACTCCAAGCAAAGCTGCTCCTCTCTCTGGGCCATAGGTAGTCAGGTTGGCCCCACAGACACTCTTCTGCAGCCCACCCCCAGCCATGGTGGAGCTGCTCCATGCCACTCACTGTGCTCTGCTTCTGAGGCTTTCAGGGTTGCAGGTACCTGATCCTGGGACCCTTCTTCACTTTTCTCAAAGCCCTTTTCTATTGGGAAGCAAACCCCAAAGTGTCTGCCTACTCACATGGAAACATACCACGTATCTCAATTGGAGCTGCTGAGGCAGATTGCTAAACTTAATTATCAGTTCCAAGGGCTGAGACAGTGAATGACAGGTCAATTCATGCAGTGAGCTAGCAAAGATTTCTGATAAATGCTTTCTAATTGAAAGGATGATAAAACAACTATTAGTCACTGAGGAGCTTAAAGAATGAGTTAGTCGTGGGGTTTTTACACTATGAAGAGCAAGAAGTGCTAATCTCATCAGCACTCTGTTGTCATTTCCTACCAGCCTAGTCACTCAAAAGGTCCAGGAGGGATCATGAATGACATTGCAGAGGCGTGACCAGTTACTGCTCCCTTAGTCCTATTAAGGAGATTGAATAGAAACAACTATTAGTAACATGGATAAAGTCTATTGTACTCTGGAGAACATCAGACATTTCTGTGAATTAGGAAAAAATCAAAGAACAAAAATAACCTCTTGCACACAGCTCCCTTGGGAAACCAGCTGTGTTAACAACACGGTGTGTCCTTTGCAGAGCACTTTTCAGCCCAAAGTGTAAGATGCAGGTGGTATCAGAGGTCCAGGTACTCGAGGCCCTGCTCCAGCAATAGCAATGATCTGCTGCACACAAGTAGTTTGAAACTTGGAGGCTGAACTTTGCCCTGGAAAAACCTCTGCATGGGCACATGTACCTGTTTGTCACTCAGGCATTAGGACAGTGACTCTGGCAGCAGGGCACAGCAATCGCACAGGATGAGAAATGCTCTTAGGTTGTCACAGCACGAAAAGCCAGCAAAGCTGCCCTGCAAAAGCCCTGTGCCTAGACATGACCCAAAAGTTACCTTCTGCAGCATTAAGTGACACAACACTGGCTGCTGGGAAGGCAAGAAAACAGCCTGCAGAGATCTCTGCTGCCTTGTTTCCACACTGTGCAACCCTGGATGACTTTTTTTGGCTGCTTCTCTTTCCTTTCCTTCTCTTTTGCAGGTCTTTCTAGACCAGAGATGTTCAGAGTGAGACTGCCAGTGTACTTGCTCTGTGCCTAACATGAAGGATTACAGCCCTGGCTTAAGCCTTTGGGTACTGCTATCACATAGATAATCATCCACGACACTTGCACACACCACATTGCTGAAATGTAGCCATGTTAGAGGTGAGCTTGGGATGTGGCCAAGTGATACAAGCCACAGAACACGT
The DNA here is from genome assembly GCF_052056855.1 of Sturnus vulgaris. Lineage (NCBI taxonomy): Eukaryota > Metazoa > Chordata > Aves > Passeriformes > Sturnidae > Sturnus > Sturnus vulgaris. The sequence goes on along the minus strand of NC_142243.1, from coordinate 72,067,004 downwards.
ATAAAGTGAGGTTTGCCAAAGGCGAAAGGTCAAAGCATTTTTGCACCCCTAAGAAGCAGACCTCGCTTTCTGTGTTAGGATGTGCCTTACTTTCCCCTTTCTGCCCCACCAAAATCCACACAGAGTTCTCACTACATGGTATTTAATGTCTGCAGTGTGAAACCCGACATTTTGCAGGAGGTTGCAGCACTTTCAAAACTGTTTTCCATGTTTAACTAGTGACAGATTTGCTGTCTCTCCATCAAATATTGTGTAAATTTTTCCCACAAAGAAGACCATTTTGCTTGGAAAAGAGTGTGCCTGACTGATGCATCTGACTAGATATTGACATGAGGGAAGAGAGACAATACGTACACTAACCAGTGTGTGAATGTAGTCCAGTGATGGAATGATAATTGTGCTTGTATTTATGGATCCAAGTAGTTTGTAAAACTCTAAGACGCTGTTCTTTTAATTTCAGATCCCCAAACTCTTGAAAGTCCAGATCAGTCTTGATTAGCTCATTCTTCTTGTGCTCAGTATGCTTTGCCTCAAGTCAAAAGCTCCTGGCTATGGACAGACATCTTCTTCACAGTCAGGTGTGCAGGTAGGTATTTTGACAGAACTGCATGAGACAAGTCAGATAGCAGCTCTGCCAGGAAAATCTTAGAGATGTAACTTGCAAAGGAAGGACAAGGCAAAACATTTTTCCAGCAACTGCATCCAAAAGGTATTATCAACCAGGAGTGTAGTGACTACAATATTATATTAACATTTAAACCAAGAGCCTCATGTAGTGCTTGGCCATGAATTAAGGTCACCTTGGGCCACTTACTTTACACCACATCTCAGACCTGATCTCCATATGCTCTCCATGCTATAATTATGTATCAAATATAGTTATGCATATATAAGTATGCATCAAATATATATTGGTTTAGTTTATGTAGTTTCTAAGAGTACTATCTCTGTTGTGCAGGCACCTATGTCGGTATAAATCTCTTTACGGACTAAGTAAAATGTATTCCTATTATATATTTATTTATGGGAATTTTTAAAAATTTATTTATTTATACTTATATGAATATTTCTAACTCAGTGATAAGCTGTGCCACTCTACATTCATACAAACTACTAGGTGCTCATTCTCACTGCAAGATTTTCTACTGGTGTTTGGAAAACTGCACCTGCTAAAGCAGCCCAGTCCGTGGTTGTGGTGGTTACAAAGTTTCAATATACCTCCCAACAAAGGCTCCCCAGCCATTTTCACACATACTGTGGAATAAAATAAACATATCTCAATGCCACAGAAGCTTTTCTCCCTTAATCCATGTTTTCATCATCAATGAACATCCTTTGGATCAAAGATTGTTGTTTGATCCCAGGAAAAGGTTAACAGTGTCAGCAGTGCTTAGGCAGTTGCTCCAAATGGCCTATCTAGGGGTGCACTACAAATCAGATCAGGCAACTGATCCTTTTTTTTTTTTAATAAAAACATATTTAATTTTTCAGGGTGTCTCTTTTTCTTGAAACACTTTTTTCAAGCTAGCTGCAGCTGCATCCTCCATCTCCTCAAGCCACAGCCTGAATTAGCATCCACTTAAATTAATAAGACAGATATCCTAGGTTTTATGTTTCATGCTTACAGCCAAGCTGAGCAGATGTGATGCATGTTTACAAATGCAGAGACATTCTGGGAGTTGCCCTGTTTGATGTCTGGACTTGTTTTGTACACACTCCTCATATTGCTGCAAGTTCTTGGAGGAGAATCCTTCCATGGTGACTTTACTAAATGAAATAAAATGAAGCCTCCTTCTGTTTAAGTCAAAGGGAACTTGGCTTAAAGCTTTTTTTTTCCCTTTTATTTTCCAGTTGCAAGATATCTCTTTAGCTTATATCTAACTGTGTCATCAGTAATTAGGCATGTAAAGGAAATCAATCTCAACAGGGATGTAAGATTCAAAACCTGCCAGTAAGCAGTAGATAAGAATTCTTTTTAAACACAAGCTCTTCAAAATTATGCTTATTAGTGGAATACAGTCTCTGAGTCAAATTTCCAGATAACCTAACAATAATTAATTTTGTTGAAAAGAATAAGCCTGAACTGTTGTGGTGACCATAAGAATACAAATCACTAAGATAAAGCCTGGACAGAGTTCCTCTTGGCTGGGAAGTATGAATAGCAGCATGACAATTGTGAGGAGGGATGGCAATGCAAAAAACAAAACCACCAACAATACCTAAAAATAAAAACCTCCTAACAGAAATTTAGGCCTGGGAAATGCATGTCAGCCAGTAAGGAACTCTGTTCCTGTTAGACTAGAGATTCATAGCATCCTGACCAGGTGCAAACCACAGGGATCACTTTGGGGGAATTTGTTTCCTCCAGTGGTTGTTTGCATGAAAAAGTTTTCTCTGATAGTTACTGGAGCTAATATTTCCCACCCAAGCATACAGGAAAACATGGGAAAGTATAGATATTTTGTGATCATAGATGTACTTCCAAATCTCTGCATACACACAATCACATGCAAACACAGGGAAGGTCAAATGTGGAGCTGAAGAGAGGCAGTGTCCCTTCTCTGGTTAAATGTCTGCACATGTAACATCAGGTTCAAACACTGAGGTGATGTAAATTGGAAATGCTGTGTTTAAGTCAGTAGAGTTAGGCCATTTGATACTGATCCAAAATATCTTCTCTAAGAATGTAGGCAGGCCATGCCCTCATAAATCTGAGCAGATCCACTGAGTCAGAGGTGGTTTACAAATAATCAAATTTACTCTTTTTTTTCTTTCCACCTGGAGCCAATTAATGCATAAAATTTGGGAAACAATGAAAACCCACTGCAGTGTATTATTAGATTTTGAAAAGTCCTGCATTCAAGAGTTGGAGTTACTTCCAGGAGTTAGATTAACAAAGTTGCTCTAGCAACACAGTTCTTTAGATGCAGTCAGCAAACCAAGACTGCAAAAACAAAGAACCCACAAATCAAGCCCACAAGGACAGGCAGCTAGTTTCATTGCTTCTGACAGCAAGGTAGTTTAAGCCCTGCTTTCATTTGGCCATGTGTGTCCTTAGTGATTTTGAAACTGGGAAGGACCTATTAGATATGTTGAATTGGGGTACTGCCAGTAGCTATTGCTTTCAAGACCTTTACACAGTGAGATGGGAAGAATGTGTCCATGAAATAGATACTGGAGCCTGTGTGTTTGTGCATGTGTGCGTCAGCTTCAGAAGGAAAAAGGCCTGAATGAGTTAGCTCTGTAAACTTAGCTCCCTTTGGGAAAAACTCCTCCAGAAACCTTCTACTTTTTCAGAAAACACACATTCTTGTTATTCCAACTCGCTCTTATATTTTGTAATTCTGACATGCAGTGAGATCAGTGTCTACATTGGCATTAAGGGCTCCTGTAATTATGGACAAATGAGCAATACAGTATCAAGACTGCTGCACAGATACACAAACTGATGTATAGGAGGGTTTAACATGCTGCTTAACATTCACAAATAAGTGTACCCAGATACATCTCTGTGTTTGCTTTTACAGTTTTCACTTAATGGCTTTATTTAGTCAAAATTCTTCTGTATCATAGAAAGAGGCACTTGGAAGGCACTTGGAAGTTGAAGGGACATCACACTTTGTCTGTCTGCTTTCATCTTGCATTCATACCCTGTGATTTGAATTCCACCTCCAAGTTGGACTGAAGTGGAAAATAAACCAGGCACTATTCCAGAGCATCACTCTGAGGGGGAGACAAAGACATGTGTGGATGGAGAGCAGCTCAGAGGACACAAAGCTGACCACTGGTCACACTGCATTGCTTGCTGCACCCCTTGACTCGATGCCACTTCCAGACTTGCCTTGTAGCAGGCTCCAGGAGCCCTTTTATCAGCCCGAACTCCCAGCAATTGCCTGTCTTTGTGATTTTAGAGCTCCCTGCTTGCTCCACAGCTGGAAATGGAAGCAGCCAGGCATCTGGAGCAATTGGCAAGTCCCTATTGCCCTCCCATGGAGTGGGGCATGCCCTCCCATCTATTTGCTCTCTAGACCAGGAGTGTGGGAGGGGACAGGTGTCCTACCCCACATGCAGCCATGGCAGGCCAGCTCAGCTGAAAGGCGCCTGCAGCTCCCAGGTTCAATCCCTCCACATCCAGCAACTGGGATTTCTCAGATGAATGCTCCTGCCCTGGAACTCACTCCCCTTGGCAGCTGCTCAGACCTTGAGCCTAATAACCTTCAGGGCACCATACAAACTTCATTCTTATTGTTTAACCTTAGATTAACTGAGTTTCTTCTACAATCTTCTCTGAGACTGAGGCCTCCATGGCATACAAGAGTGAGAAACAAACTTAAGTTTTTGTGCTAAAGACAGCAGGGCAACAAAGTAAATACAGTTACCCCATGCTATGTAAACCAAAAAACAGTACTGAAATTTGTACAAGAAAACAACCTTAACATTGATAAACCTAAAAACACTGTCTGTAAAGAGCTGACTGCCTCTGCTTGTCTCTTTGGCGAAGAAAACATTTCAGACACAGAATAGGGATATAGCAAAGGGCCAAAATAAAATGCAGAATTAATATATTTTTTTCTTTTATTTGTAAAAAACACCTGCTATGCTAAGGATGCAAGAAAAGTTTTTCTATTTCTTTCCTCTCTGAGCAATTGCTAGAGCTTCTGCAGAGACATTTTGTAATTGTGAACACAAAAGGAGGTGGTTTGTCTGGCAGTGGTTCCCATGATGAAAGTCTGAGACTCTAGCACTGGCACACACATGCCAGCTACTCCCTCCTGTGATCCTCTGTGCTGCAGCTCACCCAGTCTCTCTTTTTTTTCCCATGTCACAATTTTGTCATAAAGTTTCTGAACCCCTTGCCTGTGACTTCAGATCATCTCCTGCCTCAAGTGAAAAGACTGCCTCAGAGAAAGACAGCCTAGCTAAAGGCTCATGTCCTAGTTGCCAGGACAAAGTAGGGGAGGGGAGAGGTTTAAGGGATTTTAAAATGTTCCCTGTAATTCGACAGTTATTAATCATGTTCCAGCTTTCTTAGTGCCTCCAGCTCCTTCATAATTTGGTATGTACCTGCAGAACTCCAAGGGTTTCTATGGAATTGCATAAGGTGAAAAGAAAAAAACCCAAATTGTTCCCAGAGCACTTCAAAATTAATTGGCTAGATTGTGGTGTTGAGGTTTGTTGAGCTTTTCCAAAAATCCTCACAATTTCTGTGGCCCAAAGCAGGGTAGACTTTCAGAGTCAGCATGGCTGGAGCATGTTGCATTTCCTCAAAGATAAGAGAGAGAGAATCATTTCACACTTTGCCCGGATTTGCAGTAACACTGGAGGTACATGAATCATGGCGATAAATATTGCAACACACAGCAGACTCCTGATTCAAAGTCTTCCCTTTATGAAGCTTTCCTATCTCTAAGAGAGTATGATGTAGCTCTTGGGTAGATCCCAGATGTGGGATCCCACTTCAGCACAAACCACACTGAGACCTTTGTGGCAGAGATGAGTCCTCTCTTCCTGGCCAGATAGTGCAAACACTGCTCAAACACGCTCATCTCCTTTGGGATGGACGTGGTGAGACCTGCAAAAAGGAAGAAACTAGCATTACAACTCTTTGTGCCTCAGCCATGGAAAAGGACAATCTGTGCACAGCTAACACCTATTAACCCAACCATTAATGGTCCATACACTGGGCTTTCAGCTCTGCATATTTTCAGTTTGAACCCCAGTAAGGCAAGGTAGCATCCACCACAGATACGGTCTGTGTTTTGGGGGAACCAGGCAAAACCCTATGACTTCAGAATCTAGATCTGCAACCATATTTTATAGCTACTGCCCAGCCCTGCTTTTCATTAACAATTTTGGAAAACACCATTACAAGAAGAAGGGAAAGTCAAAAGTTTCCTACTCTGTATGATGAAGATCCCACTTGGGAAATCACCTAACCCACTACTCCTGCAAACAAGATGCCAGGCATAAATATTTCACCCAGCTAAAAGTAAATACAGATCCTTCTGCTAAACCTGCATCTCCAAACAAACAGAAAAAGGCTTCAATGAGGGTGTGAGACCAAAAATGAACTTCAGCAGCATGAGTAGGCACAGTGCTGGAGAGCACAGGGAAGCAGAGGTGAAACCATTTAGCAAGAGTACATGGTGGGAATTAAAGTGACTCACAGGAGCAGTAGCTTTCATTATTTCAAACCATTGAAAAACATCCTTGGTCCCCACACCAGGGTGTGGCTGCACATATTGAAGTTGTCTCAGGTTTCAAGTGGTGGAGGCATCCATGGGACATCTGGGTACCCCTGGGACTCCTCCCTGCCCCTTGATTCCCAGGCAGAGTGGCAGGATTTGCATATGCTCTGGAGGGCTGCCCACATTCCTGATGTTTCTGGCAATCCATGTGGTGGGGGAAGGCAGCCTCCTGCCCAGGGTGTGCCCCTGTAGGGGTACACTGGCAAGGATATCAGCCTGTGTGTTGCTGTGAAGACAAAACTTTGATCTTCCATCTTCTGAAAAAAGTAAAGTGGTGGGAAGCATAGAGAGGGGAGAGGAGGTCACAGAGCACATAACCACCCAGAGATATTGCCCACCACCTGGGAATCCCCCGAACATGGGAGCGGGCTTCCTTTGCCAGAAAGCTCAGCCAGCTGTTTTCCCAAAGGGCTCGTTGAGGTTACAAGTATCTACGCATAACAAGGAGCATCTTTTAGCCTGCTCTGCTTTTTATTAAGGACTTAGTAAGCACTTTCTTAATTCATTTAGTGACATCTTTCCTTCATTTCCCAAAGCCAGTCACCCACTGAAATTACTGACCTCAGTAAACACCAAAAAAAGAGTGCCACTCTTTTCAAAGAAAAGCTTGGCATTAGTTCCCAGTAGCAACTGCAGAATCCTTATGGAAGAAGCCAATTAAGCAATAAAGCACAATAAAGTACAGCCTATTACACTAACATAATAATTCACACCTACAGTATTGCTACTAGAATCACACCTGCAGTGTTGCATAAAGCCAAAAGCCAGGAACTGTTAAAACAAGCTAGCCAGTTAATTATTACAATATAATTTCTGCCTGGGGATACACTGCAGAAAAGATAAAATATTGGTATGTGTTCTTATTTGAGTACGAGCAAAAATCTGGATTTTAAAAAGGAAATTAACAAGTGGTTTAATAGTAAAATCTGATGGAGCTTGATTAATTTAAAACTATACAAAGCCAAATGCTGAAAATCAGCTGGTGGGATGGAGGTCTGCAGCAGAAGAGGAAAGGAGTGGAGGAGGTGACACCATGGCATCTCGCATCTGGTCTGTGGCCTGCTATCATGGGGCAGGTATTTAGTTGACCTTAACTGAAGGACCTCATTGAAACCAACAGAGCTATTATGTGCATAGAGCTAGCTGCTGGGCTGGAAGTAATTTGATAGAAAAAATTTAAGTGCTTAGCCAAAGTATCTAGCATGCTTTCCCTTTGAAACATCCCCCAGTGATAACTATCATAATTATACTTCCTTGCTCAGGTTGGTTACAGAGGAATTAGGCAGCCATCACCCATTCTTGCTCTGTGAAGAGTTTCAGCTGTGTTAAAGGCATGGGACATTGCCCTGCTCAACTGTGTCAACAGAAGGTCATCCCATCCTAAAGCACTCCCAAACAAGGAAGAGCTAAAAACTAAAAGGATCCAGACAGTAGAGACCCCCTCTCTTATGGCACTCCCCAGATAGTTCAGAAAACAAAAGAAAGATGTTATTTTCTTACAGCAAATCTTACAAATGGGGCTGGATGTTCCCGCTTTGCTTGGTTATGACCCTAACTGGACCAGTTTCAGGATATAAATGAGAGAGTGGTGCTCTGGTACTTGGGAAGTACCTTTTCCCTTTGGAATTGTGGCTGACCAGAGAGCAGATGTAGCCTGTTCCTGCTCTATCACCTGGCAGGTTCTGGGGGCTCATGCAGGAGTTGAATGCAAGCGTTCAGTCTTAGTAAACCTGTAACAGTGCCTGAAGCTGTCTCTGGCATTACAGGCAAAATAAAGGCACTGCCCATTCCATCCTGCTCCTTACTGTTTGCTGACTAACTAGCCCCACAGCTTTTGTGTCTCCTCATCACCCTGATGGCCCGAGGCTGGTCACCTCAGCCCTGCTATCACATCCTCCCCCTGCCTGGCCTCCCTGGTCTCTGCTTCCCTGTCTGTCTGATGAGCTGCCACAGAAACAACCTTCCCTTCCCACTGCTCCGACCTTGTCCCCAGGTGCCCCTGGGCAGTGATGGTCACACCAGATCTGCTGTATGGAGACTGCAGCCACCTTCCCTGGTAACACTTTAACTCTGAGCAGCCAGGCAGGTGAAAGGTCAGGGTGGTCCCTGAATTGCCCCTACTGACAAAGTCCATTTCCCTGGTATGGCACACCAAGGCCCCACATGCAGCCTTCTCAAACTGGATGGACAAGGGTGTCCATCCTGTCCTAGCCTGCATTTTGGATCCACAAGAGTACGTTTGGGACAACAACCGGGCATGATGCTTGCCCACCACCAGATGCAGAGGACTGGAGGGCACTTGACCTCAAGCCATGTCCCTGTGCCCTAGGTGGCCCCTCAGATCTCCAGACCATGCCAATCTCCAGGAGTCCGTGTGCAACAAAACCCAGGGATCCAGGCACTCCGTGAGGAGCTGAACATAGAACCTGGTGGAAACCCCATAAATTAAAGCCCACGGAGTTATTCAAGATTACCACTAATTAATTAAACAAACCTTATGCTCTGTGATTTCCATGGAGACTCGGTGGCCCCGGCCTCCACTGCTTCTCTTTGGAGCTGAGAAATTATCAGGGGCACTTCCCTCAAAACTGGGTTGAATTGTAACATTTTTCTGTGGCACTGTTTGCTTTGGTCTGAGGATTTCTGTGTGCAAAACAAACAAAACAAAAAAAAACCCACCAAAACAAACAACTAGATAATTTCTAGGAACAAATTAATGTGTTTAGGGACCAAGTTGGAAAAAGGGGGTGAGGGAAAAAAAGTGAGGGACTTTAGAAATGCCTGGAACATGCCCAGAGCTTGTCCTAAACTGAAACAGGGTGAAAATGGGTCAGATCTTTTTCTTTCAAATTTGTATTCTACCTGTTTAAGTGGCTCCTTGAAAACTTGTAACAGCCAAAAGTGTGGTTTACTGCTCTAAAGTAAAAGTAATCTGGTCTTCTTCTGCTTTTTTTTGTGAAACATCCGTTTACAAAGGTATATGCTGTGCTCTATTCAGCTCCCAAACTACACTACTGAACTACCACACATACATACAATTAAATTTAAACCTAGGAATATAGAGGAAGGGGAGTAATACTCTATTTTAATTTTTTTTTAAAGAAGTCATTTCTGAAGATGTGGCAAGGGGAAAAAAAAAAAACAGAAAGACACATTTTATATTAAAACCAGATGTGGAAAGGGGAAGAAAAATTAGGTTTGTGCCAACCGGCATCGAGGAGAATTTTTTAGGTTTCAGCTTCGGAGCTGAATCTGCAGCACGCTGCGCCACATGCTGATATCCGTCAGTGTAATGACTATGGCATCTTAGCAGCATAACACTCCTGCCAGCAGAGAGAAGGGAGTTGGTAAACTAAAATCAACCTCTTCTCTCCATCTATTACGGCATAACCTTTTGGACAGTTAGTGAAAACTGGTTCAAACTGTGCTGCCGTCCAAACTTCAGACCCATTGAAAAGCCTGCCTTGGCCCCAGGCCAAAGTCCAGTGTTTTATTACCAGTCTCATGTCTTTCTCTCTTGCCTTCCCTTACCCACTTTCTTTAGCTTTTTATTTAAAAAAAAAAAAAAAAAAAAAAAAGAAAAAAAGAAAAAAAAGTATCCCTATAGTACAACTATCTTAACAAATTCTGGTACATGTCATAGACCTCGTTAATTGATTCCACATCCAAAACAGAAGACTTGGGCTATTTTTGTTGTTCAAAGCTGTACATTGGCCAACATCCTCTGCATATAATTAACCCCCTATTTCCATGGAATCTCTGCATTAACTTATTACAGACTCGACTGGTAATGAACTCCCGGGAGAAGTCCACACACAAACATTGGCCATTGGCTTCGCTGCCCACGTGGATTAAACAAAAATTAATCTCATCTATTTGGTTATTCATTTGGTGTCTTTAAATTGGAGGCATTTTTCTGCTTCGTTTGATGCACACAAAGAAAGAGGGATCTGGCTACTGAACTTTATCCAGAAACATCCATGTGTGGAGCAGATTAATGGGAACTTTTCATACCCATAATAGCTTTACAGCAGCGAAGTAGAACACGCAGTTCTCCCTGGGTGACTATAATGCTCTGGGAGACAGGGAAAACAAATGTGGCTAGAAGATAGTAATGTTTTGCTCATCAAGTGCTGTGTAGTTTAGACATCATTAAAGTGATGTGTTTAGAACTGAACCTGGGAGGAAACTCAGATTTTGTTAATGTGGGGTTTTTTTGTTTTGGTTTTGTTTTTGTGGTGCAGTCAAACTTTTGGACACTGAAATAAAAGAAGGATGTGACAGATAGAGATGTCCCAAAACAGCTGCTGATATCAAGTGACCACATGTAAAATGGTAAAAGGGAATTGGCAGGCAGACTAGTAAGAAAAAGAAGTGGAAGCAGCAGGGATTACTGACTCTTCCTCTACCTCCTTCTTGGTGGAAATAGTGATTTCTAAATAAAGAGAGCAGAACAGATATTTTTATATCACTTATAACTTAACTGGTAGAAACCACCTAGCTGAAATCTCAGAGAGTGAAGTCCTTCTCCAGGCTTTGCACTGACCATAACTCAGCCACCTTACTGCTGCATGCCTCATTTTCCCCATGGGATAAGCCAGGGTAAGAATAGCAGTGTCCTCTGGAAAATGTTCTGAGAGCAACAAGGGAAGAAGACCTTAAGTGGATAATTCTAAATAAACTCACTTCTCTCCTGCCTCCTCTCTGCCTCTCAAACTCTTTCTCAAAAAGAGGGTGGCACCTGGGTTTTGGGGTTGGAGTCATCAACAGCAATCATCGCTATACTATGTAGGGATCTCTCTGGTCCATTGGGCTCACATGGGGGTGTCCTGAAGGGGTCTCATGGGGAGTAATAGTCCCTTCTTCCTGCCATGGACACAAAAGCTGCTTCTTGGCATTAACTGGCTTTGTCAGGTCAAAAGCATCAAGGTCATTCCATCTGTGCTAAGGAACTTCCTCAACCAGACCCTTAGAAATTCCCGCTCTAACTTTCGTGGACAGTACTAATCCCATTTCTTGCATGAGATCCAAATGTAGCAAACCTGCCTTTCCCGTAAATGCCTCTCCCTGCCTCTCATGTGATTTTGGTTCTATTTAGAAAATACTTGTTACTTGGAAAGCTATTTATGCAAATTTTGAGTTGAGGGTGTGCCATGTGCTGTGAAAACCCACAGTACTGCCTAAGTCACCTCCTTGTACAATATTCCTGCTGTTGCAGGACATTGTGGAAGACAGGCAGACCTGGCCACATGCTTCAGGGCCCTCAGGACTTCCTCTGGCCTCCCAGACAAGTGTTCCTCTTCCTGCAAGACAGGGATGGAGCCCCTCTGAGACCAGGACCTCAGAAGTGGCCTGAGCAGACTGAAGGACCACCTGCTGCCCAGCCCATTCCTCACAAAGGAGCTGCTAGCCAGGATCAATGCTGGACAAAACCTCTGCCTTTCTCTGCAATACCATCATTTTCAGCCCAAGCTTTTCAGGCTCACCTGGCACTTGCTCAGGTGATTAAAGATTGGGGTGGCAATTCCCTGCCTAACAGCACCCAAGCCAGCTGGATTAAACTTCCCTGGCATTTGTCTACATACATCAAAGCCTTGGGCAGCCATGCAGACAAGCAGGGGCAGATGGGCTTGGAGGAAGATAAGCACGGTGGCCCAGCTCCTTCTTGGAGGCCTCTCTCCCCTCCTTCCCCCCTCCTCTCCAGCCAGCATCCCCCAAGGCAGCAGGGTTGAGGCCATGTTCCCCCCCACATCCCCAGCAGCTGCTATCCCCTGCCACCTTGACATCCCACTGGCGTGGTGAGTGACATCAGTGGGAAAGCAGCCGGGGTCACTGGTGTACAGCAAGAAGAAAAGATGGTCAATGTGCCATCTCTGCAAACAGCCTGGAGCCCCACAATGCAGGAAACACACGGGTGAAGCCCCTTAGGGAGGTGGGGACTACCTGCCCTGCACCTCAGCCTTGCAGGAGGGAGAGGCAGGAGCTGTGTACCTTGTAATACCTGTTTCAGATGCACCTGAACAGAAAGCATTATAAATCACTGAAGGGCCTGGGAAAAGAGAGAACATTCACATCCATGGCCTTAAGTGCTCTTCACCTGAAAACCACCTGCTGAGATGTTGCCATGACTCTAATGCCAATGCCTCCAGGATGGTGTGTCCTGAGGCGACATTGCCATTAATCTCTCACAGTTTGAAAGATGAGCAACAGGACTGTGACTGAGTGTCCTATGCCTTCTGTGGCATTCTCAAGCCGGACAGAGAGTAGATAGGCTTTGTTCATCCAAGGAAGGTCGCCAGTCACTTCTGACAGGCTGCCACAACCTACTGGTCGACCTCTTCTGCCAAAAAAGAAGGAGAGCAGAAAGCAAAGGGTGTAGAGAAAATGGAAATCAGGCTTGAGGACAAATACCAAAGCCAGTGAGGATGTGGCTGAGACCCACCCACTTCTGCAAAGCAGCTTTGCAAGTTCTTTTGCCACCAATATTTAACCAGTCAACCAGTTCATCTGGTCAGCTACGTCAGCAAGCACCTCTGCTCCAACCACACCACTCTGGTCCTCTGAGCAGTTGCTGTTCAGCGCTGCTCAGGCACACCGCTGTCAGCTGGAAACACACTGGCTCAGGTACTGAAGCTGTGAAAACAGCAGCAAAGCACAGGGGATCAACTAGCTGCTGGAGGCTGACACAAGTTCTCCAACACAGCTGCCCAGCTTGCCTTTTCCCAGGCACAGGCTGCCTTTTCCCAGACACGGGGTGTCTCTGGCTAGATTACAGAAAGCAGAGCACAGCTATGACCAGTCCAGGGCACAACAAGAAGAAGCAGCAAAGCAGAAGTGTCACATATGCTTACTGCATCAAACCCAACATCTGAAGGACACTGCTGTCACTGACTGTACATAGATAATTTCTGCAGGCAAACACATCGGTTGGACGTGTCCAGGCCCGTGTTCATCACTAGCTTGGAGTTGAAGTTGGTGGGATTCCTGCAGTGCTGAATTACTTGGCTCATTGCAAGCACACATTCTCACATACAAGTTTTTGCACCAGAGTGCAAAAAACATTGTGTAAGAATTGTGACTTTAAGATCAGGATTGCACCTAATCTAGCATTCTTTCTTTCTCAGTTCCCATGAAAACAACAGTGTGATTGCCCTTTATTCAACATTTACTAATGCTTCTAAAATACTGTGAAGAATTTTGCTAATCATCTATTTCCTTGTGCTTCACAAAGGAGCTGAAAGAAACCCTTAAAAATTAAAAGATGTGCAAAAACCAGCAGAGGTCTGTAAGCTGCACCGGTTAAGAAACCAGCCAGCAGATTACAGCACAAAAACCTTTACAAAGGGAACTCGATAGCAGAGCATCGCTGAGAACTCCATGAATGAAGACTGCTGAGTTGCCTCTGAGGGATGATTTGCTGAAAGTCAATGAGACCCTAGGGGAGAGATTTAGGGAATTCACTTCTCATTCAGCCTGAAGTCTTCTTAAAGCAACTTTGGATATCCACACTGATATCCAAAGCCTCCTGCTCAAGCACCCAAAAGTCAGACCACCCACAGCTTTCACACACATTCAGGCCCCCCAGGAGAGTCGAGGCTTGCCTAGTGGATCCAGAATTTCCCACTTCTCTGCTTCTCATATTTCCTGACCCTATGGAAACTACCCTCAGCACAGCAGGGACTGCCTGTATTAGCAGGGAATGTAGCCTGCAGAGGAAGGCGAGGAGAAAGCAACTCCTACTGCTCTTCAGCCAACTCAACCATCCTGCAAGCTTTGCAAGGCTCTGCAAAGAAGAGCAGGGACTTGGGGAACCTGTGGTGAATGTGATTGCCAGGTGATATCTTCCCAGGAATCTGCTGAAGGACCTCACTGATGGAAACAGTGACCAGGCAGCACACTGCAAACCCTGGGATTTCAAATGCTTCCTTGAAATTTAAAACTTGATCGCCTCCATCACGCTTCCCAATCCGACTTCCCATGGCCACAATACATTTTTTCTTTATGGTGCTCTGGATGAAAGATACAAATCCATCTGTAATCTCAGAAAAAGAATGCTATGAAAAGTCCCAATAAAGTGTTGGGACACAGTAATTTCTATGAATTACATTTACTGTTTAAGTTCATGAAAGAAAAAACAGGAAATCGATCTACAGTAAAAGCAGATAATGCTGTGTCAGGAAAGAGTAGAACTTCCCTATTTATCAAGCTGGGAAATGTCAGCTGGGGTTTTAAAACCCAACCTTTACATGTCAGAAATGTAAAATTCACAGCAGAGCCAGGCTTCTGAAAGTTTATCTACATAGTTGCAAGCCTTGTATAGACATGAGGAAGTTCTAACAGCTCAACAAATAACATGATTTTTACAGTGAGTTATTCAGGCCAGCTCTGTGAATGTGTATTTAATTTTCAGTTTATTTTGGTTTAGATTAAAATTGACTTCCAAATCAATTATTCTGGTTTCAAACCAAGTTGTCCACTTTGTAACAATTTTCAACTTTGCTCTCAGTCGTGGAAAGCAACTTTCCCACAGAACAGAAGACAGGACAAGTTTTAATTCACACCTTTGTTTATTTGTGAACTCCTATGTGGAGCTAGTCTTATTTTAGAATAAAAGCACTCATGCAGGGACTCAAGTAACAAGAGAGTTAAAGCCCATATAATTATTTCTGAACATTTTGTGTGCCAGCTTTGTATCCCAACACCCACGCTGTATGCCAATTCTGACGTCATGACATAACTTGTTGTAATAGATTATTTGGGGACTAAAACCAAAACAAACAGGTATTATAAGGAAAAAATATTGCCACATGAGGGCATGCTTCATCTCTCAAAAGCTTGCCTTTTTGACTCAAATCTAAGGCAAGTTACATTTTAAGACCTAGTTTTAGAAAAAGGAAAACTCAGGTTTTATTTATGATTTGCTAGGTTTGTAACATACCAATTAAATGCAAAATTAGCACAAACTTTGAAAAGAAACATTCTTTGCTTCCATCCATGGTCACATTATTTTCCTGTGGTGACAGCAACATGCACTTTGGGCTTAGGGCAGAGGAGATGAGCTATCTCAATGCATAATACTCGTGTTCTCTACCACGTTGTGCAAAATAAGCACAGCACAAAATCCAAACACAAAGTTATGAAAGACATAAATTTCACCTTTTGCCCAATGGGAACAGCTTCCCAGCCAACCAGGCACGTCAAGGCAAAGGGAGGCATCTTGTACTGTTCTCTTGCAAAAGAAGGGCAGGGTTGCAGGGTTCCCCGGGGTTCCCCTGTTCTAACACACCACTGGATCTGTCTCCTCCCAGAAAAGTCAGAGTCTGCACCCCCTTGACCTTGAGATTGCTGCCAAACCTGCAGTAGACCTTCCTGGGGATTCCTCAAGTCACATGGTCCCCCCAACAAAGTGTTCCTTGCTAACTTCCTCTTTTAGGCAAAACTAACATCATCATCAAGCTTTTAGAACCTGATATGTGATTTGTGCTAACAGCCCAGAAATTAATTAGGTCTGCAGACTGTGCTGACGGACAGCAAGAGGTTAATCTATCCACCTAGACAGCTGCACTGGAGCAAGAATCCTCAAGGCCGTTCTCTGGTCCTGAAACGAGGATTTTGGACTCATGGTGGAGCACAGTGATTAATTAGGAAACCACAATATCCAAGTGTTTGAGTCACTGCAAGTAATTTTTCTTCTAGTGAGTCAGAGTATCTGCACATTCTTGCTTCCTGGAGACTTGAGTACTTAAACATGCAACATCCCACTCTGGTATCATGTCTGTGTCATGGAAATGATTCCATAAAAACTTTAGGATTCTCCCAGCTAATTCTCTTTTCTAGTCAATATCCACTGATGGTCAACATGCTACAGGGTCTGGCTTGAGGTGATTTGTTGAAATCAAATGGGAGTGTGTTTTCCCACATTCCAGAGGAGCAAGGTCACACACAAAGTTTCAGGGCCTGCCACTCACCCAACCTGGGCTCAGCAATTGCAATTCCTGCCAGAGGAGCACCAGATCCTAGAGCCTTCATCCTCGCCTGATCCAGGGAAACAGGAAGCTGCAGAGGTTGTAGCTCTCACAGCACATGGCTGCACAGTTTTAGAAGTCTGAGCTTGTGCTGACTAAGATGTTCGCACTGACGATAAAAGCCAGCTCATGGGGGAAATCCTTCTTCGGTTTCTCCCTTTATCCAAGAGATGTAAATTCACTGTGTGTGTCTTTCACCACCGCACCCATGCTCCAAGATGACTTCATCTGGCCACAAAAAGACAGATGAAACACGAATGCTCTGATGCTTGTGAAGACAGGTGCGGTAAAAGCCTTAGGTGGAGCAGTAAGTAAGTTGAGACACAGGCTATTAATCCGATGAGATGGAAAATACTGAATTCCCACATATTTTTGTTGTTGTAAACATCTTTCAATCATGAAATGGAAAAATGCCAGCCTTTATGTTCTCACTGTAAAATATCACAGGAAAATGCCCTGTGGTATTAGATGGGAGCATCACAGGTATTCTGTGCTAATGGTTACTACGATTTTGCTTTCCTCTGTCATTGTCCCAAAAGTAGTTTCGAATTTATGCCAGAGCACATAAATACCAGAACATTTGCATTTGCACTATGCCCCTGGACAAGTAGACCTGAAGGAACAAGAATCCTGGATGTTTAGGCAGAGATCAAGTTTCTCCTTATCTCCTTTGCCAAGCCATGAACTGCTTTTTTGTGCACTTCCTGGCTTCTCCACCAGCTTTTGCACCACAGCCTGAACCCATGCATCCTCCCAGGCCACCCCTGCTCCAGAGCCCTGCAGCTCCCGGTGGAGCTGCAGCGAGCCACTCCTGCCCACTGGCTTTGGCTGCTGCCCCTTTCTCGAGGACTTTGCACAGCCACATGGTCACCAGAACCCAGAAGGGCTGCACTGCAATTTGCTGACAGGTTGGAAAGAGAAGCTGGATCCCCAGAAATAAAAGCAAGGGCAGGGATATGATCAGGCTGTCCTGCTGAGTGCTAAGGGAGAAGAGAGGTTTCCCCCTCACTTGCCCAGCCCCTGGTATGCACAGCAGCAATGTTATCTACACCTCTGAGCATCCCAGGCCTGCCTGGCATTGAGAGATAAAGGAATTCTATCGTATCTTGAAAGAGGGACAGGCTTCATGGGAGATGGCCTGTGACCCCACCTCAGAACTGGCAGGAAAAGGTCAGCAAGCGTGTGGGAGCAGGAGTGAGGGGCACCTGAGTTACACATGGTAAGACCAGCCTGGCACAGGCACTCACCCTGATGGGGCAATGGGATGGCCCTCCCACAGCTTCCTCTGCTGAAAGGTGTTCTGCAAGCAGGAATGAACTCCAGCACCCCAGGAGCAACCTTCCCATCAAGCAGGGAGGGACGTGCAGAGAGGAGGGTGAAAGGGACTGTCAGTCTGAAGAGCACACACGGGAGAGAAGTAAAAATGATGGAGCTGGGCCAAGTAAATTAAAAAGAGAGCAAAGTGAAAGTAAATAGAGCAAAGTTAAAAAATAAATACATAAAAAGTAAAGGGGAAGGAGAAGTAGCCACTTTCTTACTGTCTGCTGCCTCAGCAGCACAGTCCTCTCCTAGCTCATGGAAGGATAAGAGTGGATCTCACAGGGCTTTGTCCCTGAAGGGACATTACCCAGTGGACAGATCCCACGGCAGGAACCTTCTGTGGACAGCAGAGGAGCTGACCTCCACTCACAGTGGCCAAGGAGACTACCCCACGACCAGGTGGGTGACAAAGGGGCCTCCACTCTGCCTGGGCTCCTTGGACCCATCTCAGCCTGATCCATATCGCCATTTCAGAGGTGGCTCTGGCTAGGAGTTAACAGGAAATCAACACCCCTATCAAAGGCTGAAGCAGCTCAGAGGCCACAGCAAGCTCCTTGGCAGAGTAAGTGCCACTACTGCTCCCAGGAAAACACAGGAGGGAAAAACCCTTCCTTTTTCAGTTCATGCCCTCCTGAATTAGGCAGGACAAAGACATTTTACATCACCTGCCCATCCAGGCAGCCTGTGCACATCCCTATGGGGAGACTGCCACCCAGCACAAAATCTTCAGGGAAGATAAGAGAGCACTGGAGATGTCTTCTTTCCTATGTCCGCAGAATTGGCTGGCTCACCAGCTTCCCCAAAGCACACTGGTAGGACACATGCAGCAGGGGCAGCATGCAAAATCTCCAAGTCCTTGATTTCATCCAAGCTTTGGTGTTGTTTCTGACCAGCCACCACTTCAGCAGGTGGCATTCTAGCCTGTGTGCTGGCATGTGCACTTGGAGGTCTCTCTGCCAAAACCTGCCCCTTCTTCACATCACTGCAAGCATGGATTGCCTGGGAGGGTTCCCTGAGGGCTGAGGAGGAAGGGAAACAGCAACATTAAGCTTAAAAGGCAAAATCACAGCAGGATTCAGGCACTAAACGTCCTTTGGTGCCACTGAAAATCCCATCCAAAGTCCCAGCAAAGGCAGGTTATACAAGTTAAACCTGCCCACACACAAGCACCACTGTCCCTGGGACTTTTGCCCCACTCACAACAATAAGTCTGTTTATAAAGCACCAGCTTCCTGTTCCAGCTTCACCACTTGTTGCAGCATCAACAAGCCCCCGCAGCTGCAAGGCTGCCCCTTGCCACTCATCCTAGGACCCAGCAGGACAAAATCCTGCCCACCCCAAAGCATCTCCCCACTGCTCTGCCAACCGTTCTCCCGCAGCATTTGTGGCATTGGTGGCTTTTGGGAAGCTGCCAGGCTCCACGTGGCCATGGCCAAGGTGCGAGCACGTTTTGCTTGCCTGATGGCTGGGAATCTGTGGCAGAGGGGCAGCCAACAGCTGGGCTGAGAAAAAAAGCTGCTGCTGCTTGCCAAGTCTAAATGGTCGCCATAAAAAAAAAAATATTGCCAGGCTTTTCATGGAGTAAGAGCTAAGCACGAGCTCCCACTTCAGCCCAGAGACAACTGCGCCTGCTTCTCTCTCTGCAGAGGAGAATTCCTCTTTGACTGCACAACAGGCATAAGGGAAACAGCACATGGCAGCGATCATGGGAGAGTGGCAAGCAGCCATCCGAACTGGTGGTCACAAAGCTGTCCAGCAGCTGCGGAGAGAGAGGAGGGGGGAAAATGAGCCGGAGGGGGATGGAGTGGAGGAGGGGAAGAAGCTTTAAAGACAGGCAGATTAAGGGCAGCTCCTCAAATGTGTCAAAACTCACTGAGACGTGGCTACAACTCCCTGTTTAGCAGGAGGCATCCCCAAATTAATAAAAAGGAATAAAACCTGGACAACTAGGAAGTCATAGTCAATCAGATTCATACATATTTAACAGGGACATTCATCTGAATAGAGGCTTGCCTGTAGCATGCTAGAAACAAGTCACACTGCTTGGGAGGCTCACACAGAAAGCTTTGCTCCAGGCCAGCACAGGACAGAAAGGCAGGGGATTGTTTGCTGTGCTCAGGGAAAAAGCAGCCCCGATGTGAACAGAGAAGATGAAGATGCCAGTGAGGTGTAGGGGGAAGGTTATCTCCCATGCTGGTGAGATGCAGGTAAAGGGCATGCTCTCTGGACCTTGACCCAGGAAGGACAGGATAAACCATGCTCTGTTTCACAGCTGAAATCCGCCTCCTGGCACACATTGCAGGGACAAGCAGGACTGCTGCCTGTGGAGCCACAGCAGCTGAGCTGCAGCCCAGCTGCAGCACAGCTGCTATGGGGCAGCCCCAGGAAAAAGCTTTAGCTCTTGTTTTCTGGTCCAGAGCTCTTGCTGTCAGTGCAGGAGCACGGCTTTGAAGAGAAGCCCCAGAAAACTTCTTGAAACACATGATGGGATCATAACTGACATTAGGAGGATGAGGGATGGAGGGATCACATCTCCTTTAGTCTCTCTAACAATGGCCTGAATCTAGGCATGGACTTGCTATTGCCACACATCCTGGTGGGCCCTTTCAGAACTGCATTAGTGGAATTCAAGCGTAAGAGAACCATGCTGCATCAAACCACATTACTTCTGCTGCACCTTTGCCTGGGCACTGGCCAAACCAATGCTCTTGCACAGGGCTCCACAATGGCATGTCCTGTATCAGAGTTGCTCCATGGGCAGCCCTCAGCAACCTTGGCATTTGATGTGAACCCATTAGTATAAAAATGGGAAACCCAAACTGGGTACTGATGGCTTGGGAAGTGTCATCAAACAGGGCTCCCCCTGCCTACTGTCTTCCACTGGCAACCATATGAAACACAAAAACAATTGTTATTAAGGCGAGTTCCCTCTCTGTCCAGCACAGCCTGTCGCAGGAGTTCTGCAACCCAGACTGTGTCCTCGCTGACACCTGCTCAACCTCAGAAACCCTCCAGAGGTTTGCACAAGCACAACTGGCTGAACTTTCCAGTAAGACACAGAACACAGGCAGTCTCATCCCGCAGGAATTGCTGCAGCCTTGACATGGAGGCTTGGAGGTGGTGCTTCCAGAGCAGATTTCCCTCTCTCCTCAATGTGGAGGCTCTCTGTTGGGGCAGCAGCAGTGGCTTCAGTCCACCCTGTCATCTGTGGCAAAAAGGCCAGACAAGAAGAGGCTCTTATTGAACAGATGGGAGGCAGGACATAGCTGAAGAAAAAATGGAGAGCACACCTACAGCACATGACAGTAGTACATGATATGTTCCAGAGATACGGGAAAATGACGGTTATGAAAGAGACAAGAGGGGAAGGGAACGGGGAAAAAAAGCATTTTGGCCCAAGTCCAGGGGGAAAGGTTCATTTCTGTCATCAGACTTAATGGTTCAGCCTGGGGAGAAATGCAAACGGCACCAGGTCCTCCCTTCCCAGAGAGGGAGAGCAGGGTCAAGCACAGCACCACCTTTCCTCTCTCTCCCTGTGCACGCCACCTGCCTCAGCCTGACCCGAGGCAGGAGTTGTCCTGAGCTGCCATTGGAGCTGGGTTTAAAGAGAACAGCAGTGGCCTGGTGATCACTGCATCATGTAGGGAATCAGAAGCACTTTTGCCCCAGGCAATACAGTGAGCTCAGTAGGAACCAGTTTTCATGCATCAGATATATTACATGGATGCCACACATCCCATTTGGCAACTCCCTCACGTATTGCAAGCCTCTGGACAAAGGGACTCCAAACTCTCTGGATCTGGCACAGCACTCACTGGGCTTGAATTTAGACATACATTCTTGGCCAGCAGCCCCGAGCTCTGGGAAGGAAGCATCCTTTTTCCCCCTCTCCTCCCTCCTTCCCACTCCTGCCCCCGGACGGAAGGCATATTGGATCACTCCTCTTTGAGAGTAAGGGAGTGCTTTTCTTCTGAAATAACACCCTCTGCATAGGCAGTTCTGCTGGTCCTGCTCTTCTCAAGCCACCAGGAAAAGAAATCTCTGCTGGAATCAAAACACAGCACAAAATCCAGCTGACTTTGACAGGATTTTCCTTAAGAAGCAAATCAGGAAAACAAGGAGTTCCTTGTAGACTACATTGAAACATTTTACAGCACGTTTAAATACAGCATAGCTGCTTTTTTATTCCTATTTCAAAGCTACTTTAATTGTAATTTTGTCTCCTTGTATTGCATTAGGTAAGCTGCAAAACTCAGACTAAAGCTTCCAGTTATTCCAAGAAAAAAAAGTCGAAAGTTAGAAAACTGAAGATATTAAATTTGCCGAATGAAATTCTGAACAGTAAAAATTCTCTATAAAACTAAACCTAAATATCCATCTTCCCCCTCTGTATAAATATTAAATTATTTTAATACAGTTCTCAGTCTATGAAATCCCCATGTGTAGATAAGCCTTTAGTTCTATGTAGGATGATAAAACTTCTGTACAGTGTAAGCAGCTGCCACAAAATTATTGTAACTCCAGTTTCTACAGCAAGTACAACACCTAAATTTTTGAAAATACACATATATTCTACCACCAATAAAAGTAGGCAGCTAGGAGAGAAGCTATCTATACATCAGTATTTATAGGTTTAGGAATTACACATCCTAAGTGACATTTCTCAGCATTCATCCTCGACACAACTTTTCAAAACAGGCAAACAACTTCAGCAGCCTGTTAACTGTATTCTCATGTGCATATATACACTCCCATTGGTCTCACAGGTGTAAATTAGGGCAGGATTTGGCCCATGATATCCATAGCCCAAAAGAGTGACTGCAAATCCTCAAAGGAGCAGGGGGAAAGAAAGAGACAACAGCCCTAAAACAATTAGTGAGATTAGAGACAAAAGAAAAATAATCATGTTGACAAAGGCAATGCTATATGTTAGCGTGACACTAAATAAAACCTTAGATACTGGCTAGTAAGTTCTCTGTTGAAATCACTGAACTGAACACTAAAATAAAAGCCAGTTTGGAGGGGGCAGCATTTTCAAACCTACAGAAAGCAGCTTTACATACCAACTGCAGGCAGCAAGTAAAGATCACTGTGTTTAAGCAGAAATTGCAGGAAGTGTGTGGGTGGCACTAGCCATCCTCCACACTACAGTTTAGTGGAGGACACTGTGACCATTCCTGTGGCTGGTCCAGGAAAATAGCCATGCCAAGATCCATCCCTGCTTTCCAAGGGCTCAGCAGCTGGATTTGGGATGAGCCTCTCAGATTTGCCAGGGCCTGAAACAAAATTAGACGAGCCAGAAATGAAAGGTGAGATCTTGGACCAAGTACAATAGATCTTGGATCCTGTACAAAAGTCACAGAGATCAGATGTCACCCAGTGATTAGGGGAAGTTGGGATAATATCAAAGAGAAGGTAGGCCAGCTATGTTAAGAGGAAGAAAACTCCTTCAACTATAGCCCAGATTTACAAGTCAGAAGATGTAGTTTATACTCTTGACAAAGCTGAAAGCTTCCGGTGACATCTTAAGCAAACTAGTTTGCTCCTCAATCCAACAGGATAATAATTTACACAGCCCAGAGCTTTCCAGTAACTGAAGTGCACAAACTGCTCGCAGCTTCCAAGGAGAAAAGTGCCTGTACCTAAAAGCATAGCAACAAACCCTCTCATCATCCATCTGCTGAACACAGTTTGAATACTCTCCATGGGGTACCCCACACAGCCACCTCCCACTGATGTAAAACATATTTTAGTGCTTGCTACTTAGTCCCAGCATACTGCTTCCTATTCCTTATAACTATCTCTGTCCCACCACATTCTTCGTGAATGGAAACTATTCATATCACTATACTAGAAATAGCCAAGTAAACAGGAAAAAACCCAGAAGATCTGCCAGCAGGTGCTATGGGAGGGGAGAAGGTGATGGTGATGAGCAGCTTTGGCAGCCATGTAAATGGTACCAAGCATGGCGATTTAACCACCTCTCTGTCCAGAAAGTCAGAAGCACAGGGATTCATATTTAGAGAAGGCTTTCCAACACACTGTTGGGTCTTATCTCAACCTACCATTGTACATGCTATTCATCATAGGCCACGTCAGAAACTCTATCAACATCAGCAGCAACCAGAGTAGCAGAATATTCTGCAAGAAAAAAAACCAACCAAAAAAGCCACCAGTGTTTACCATGAATAATGTCAGTTGTTCTGAAGTTTCCAACTTCCAGTTAGGGTTATTTGGCTCTGAGCTAATGAAAGTACTCTGGGAATACCGGCAAGAAGGAGGGCAGCATCCAGATGTATTTGATAGGAGTAAAAACCTATGTAAGCCCTACATTTCTTGTCTAAAAGTCACCACCCCAGAATAGCTTGTGATCTAGTTATTTTTGTTCAGAGAAGAGCCTGTGCCTTGAGTTTGGATCAGAGTCCAAATTCCGCTAGAGCTTCAGGCTGCTGTTAAGGTAGGATGCTCTATTCTGACCCAGTTTAGAAACAGGATGACCAGTAAATTAGCGATCTCATTTAGAGTCAGACTCAGATATTAGGGGTAGTCCATTTTCACAGGTTTGTGTCATACAATAAATGAGCAGTTTTACATGAAAATAGGGGTTTTTTCCTCAAGAAGGGAGGAATTTAGAAACTGTGTCCCCATTTCCACATTTCAGAAAGGCTGCAGGTTGTTTCATGGACGCTGGGACGAGTTCTGATTCTCACCATTGCTCAGAGGTTACTATTTGATCAAGGAGAGCACATTTCACTAGCTGAAAATTGTAGTGGTGAGTATTAACAGCTCTCTCTGTGTTAAAGCACTATCAGCACACACACATTTACCATTAGGCCACACACAGAATTATTGCTTGCCCTGTTTTGTCTGTGCATGCACCAAGGATTCTTTGACAGTTTTCTGTATTTTGTGATGTGGAAACCCTGTAGGAACTACAGGATCTCTTAAAAACTACCTGCCCAATTTTCTTCCTCCTTCCTCCCATTAATCAGCAATCCCTTGAGTATAGGAACTTTCTTCATTGCCCCAACTGGATATTCTTACAGATTTTATTATAACTCGCTGGTTCAGCTTTAACCACAGTGGTAGTAATATAATTAATATTAATTTCTTGTAAATGCTCTGTTAGTAAATCTGAAAAATAATGATCTCTTAATTACCCAGGCTTCTACCCCACTGTGTAGCCATCCTAGAACCTTTGCTTACACAGGAGGCTGACACAGCTCCAAATACATCATTTTAGTTGCTCATGTAACAAAAAAGATACTTCACAAGTATTTTGCACACATGCTTGGCACAAAATGTACACATGCACATGAAACAGGAGAAATATAGTCTGTTCCAGTAGATGCATCCAGTCCCACACAAGTCTTCAGACCTGTAGGAGGCAATGCAGGAACTGTTTGTGTACTGTGGGAAAGAACTGAGCTGCTTTCTCTCCTCTCCCTCTTTTCTAAAACCTAGGGTAAGGCAGAGCTAGTAAAAGTGCTCTCTCTTAAACATAAGGAATGTCAGCTGGGTTAACTAGCACCACCTTTGCCTGCACTTAGAACTATCTGAAAAGCTTCACCTGACAGATTAGGAAGACCTTGGACAAGTTTTGCTAAGAGCAGAGCAAGGGATATAGGTGCCGTCAGCAGAGGATTGGTAGCAAGCATCTGGAATGGCTGTAAAATTTCCAACCAGCTCAGCTGTTTGAAAATAAATGCCATCCACAGCCTTATGGAACTGAGCTGGTACATCTTCAGACATCCCTTACATAAATATCTCGTACACTCAAGAGATTTATGATAAACACTTGCTCTTTCCTTAACCTCCAAAACCTTTTCCACCTGCTGAATAACTCAAGAGTCTTTCCTCTCACCCAGTCTGTTCAATATCTATATAAAGCCTCTGGAGAAGATTCGGTGGCACCATAGACTGACTTGTCAGCAGTACACATATGACACCCATCTCTACATTATCTTCACCTCCCATGCAAATAACACCATTACTCAACTCTTCAAGGGCTTGACTGTGATCAGCAAATGAATTAAGTTGGCAGAAGCTGAATAGTCGAAAGAGCCTGGGCTGACGATGGTATAGGAAAGTATTTTACACTTTAGGTAATGTCCACTGCTGGCAGTAAGACTAACTGATTTAGTGATAATCTGAATTCCATCGTCCTGAAAACCCCATAACTGTTGCTGCAAAGTCTTCAATCCTTCAACACAATTTCCAATCAGATAACTGAAAAGATTGGACTTGGCCCTTTTGCCTGATTTCTACAACCTAATGGATTTAGAAATGAAAACCCATGCAATAATGCTTCTGGCCATTTACTCAGCAGCACAAGACCACCAAACAAGCTTAAGCTCTGTTCTTTACTCTGCTGACTACTCAGTCCCAGCTTAAATTCAAGGCTTTGCTCTTATTTTCAAAGCCTTCATGACTTTAGCAAAACTTAAGGGCATCCATACCTCTGAAACATGAAACTATTGAAGCCTGACAGTTACACTGCTCTGCAACAAAATAAGTACTCACTTTGGAGGGTGTGTGCACCAGGGACAGAGATTCCCTGCTGCCGAGGACACAACCTGCAAGAGATACCCATAAATCTTGGAAGTGAAGAACAAGAGAGAAACTCCAGGTTTTCAACCCAGCCTTCTCTTCTCTATTCCAACTGTACCAAAACCATCAGCGTGAACAAGGAGTCCATGACTGAGAGACTGGCGAAATCTGACTTCCAGGGGACTCCACTGGGAGTTCCCTGGTGTCTGGTGAAAGGTGAGCTGAGCTGGTAGCCTGTTGATGCTTCAGCACAAAAAGGCTCTTTCATGCACCCACCTGTCTGTCTCTTTCAAACTCACAGGAACTTCACTTTCAGACCTGTATTCTTTTGTCAACAGGCTCAAACTTTTGGGGAGGTGAGAAGAGAAGGCATATGGAATCACATATACATACGGACTTACACACATTAATTCAGATGCTTTGTTTTACCAGGAAAGAGCTATTGTCAAAAGCACCCTATGTAAAAAATAGGAGAGGAAATGAGAAAGAGGAATGCCAAAGATGTCTTGTGTTCCTTCTCATGAGCTCATAAATTGATTGGAGGCAGATAGATAAAGGTATACAGGAAGATCTGAGGAGTCATCGCTTTCCAATACACCAGTAACAGCCAGCAACTCGGAACCTGGAGAGAATCACACAAACATTTCCAAATGACAAATGAGTCACTAATGATAAGTAGATCTTACAGAAATTTATTTCCTCCTAGAACAAATCCAAAGACTGCTTTTCAATTATATGAGATGCAAAACAAGGCAAAAAAGTTGAGATACCACTGAAATACACCTGAATCCATGTCCATAACTCACTGCTGCACAGGAAGGGGACATTGTTTTAAGGTTGCATTTCCATGTTACTTTTTCATTTCCTGACCACTGCTCAGTTGCAATGCATCTAACTATGTTTAAATTGCCTGTCAAGGAAGTAAAGTGGAGGTGCCCCAATAGAGGAACCAACCACACATGTATCTATACAAAATTCAGAATAAATGCCCTGACAATGCAGAATTTTTGTGATGCATCTAGCATTCCATGAATCCTCCAGCTGGTCTTGCCTGGGAGGAAAAATGTGCATGCATGAGCACTGATACCATTCAGAGACACTAAAACAGGTTCATAATAAGTAATCCTGTTTTCATCAGCACAAAAATAAGCCCATATCAGGCATTTTTTTCTCACAACTGGCAGTAACTTTGTATATTTCAAATGCCAGGCAGACAACTTTCCAAATGGTGAAAAGGTGTGTGAAGGCTGAAAAGCTTGGAAGTCTTGCCAAAGTTGATAAAACTTCGCTGAAATGTTAAACAAAAGTTTCCATGAAATTTTTGCTGCAATACCCATTCAACTTGAAATCTGCCTAAATTTGTTCAGACCTTTGGGCTAATTGACAAGAAGTAAGTGGCCAAGCAAACCATCAGAACTGAAACTTGGAATCACCAAAGAGGCCCACACCAAGCCTCTGCCTTGGTGGGGTTGTATATTGTCAAGCTCCTCCAGTGCTTGATTCCAGCAGCAACATTTGGGCTGGCACATCGTGCCAGAGAGACAGGATTTTTTGAATTACAACTAAGAAAACAAGCAAAAAAAATAAAAACAAAAATCATGCCAGTTTAATCATTTGGTAAGGTAGCTAGGCATCATCATGAAAGTGTCCAAATTTTAGTGCAAACAATCCTCCTCCCCATTCTCTCCCAAAACTCTTATCTTTTCTCAAACTGACAATTCAGAAAACAGCCAGAGTGCTGCTTCTTTCTGCCTTGTATCCTCTGCCACACTTGCACATGTGCTTATCCAGTAACAGCATCACTAGTGAAATGGGATTACGTTCCACTGGTTAAGCGCATGAGCACAGCCCTGGGTGGGGCTGCTGGAGGATCAGCTCTTAATAAGGTGTCCAATTTATAATCTAGCAGGGCGAAGAGCAACTGGCTCTCAGAATGAATAGCTCTTCTGTCTCACCATCTCCTGAGGCTGGCTGCTGGGCCGGCCCGCCTCATCCTTTTTTTTCCTCTCTCTGTCTCTCTTATGCTGTTATTTCTTTAACTAAGTTTTTGCTGTTTCCCAGACTGGAAATATAAAGAGGAAGGAAGACGAGAAGTATCCACCCGTATCTGGTCACACACTGCAAAATGCAGCAAGATGAGCAAACGCTGTGCTAGCCTAACAGCCTATATAAACCCTTGCTCTTCACTTATTCCAAAAAAGTTTCGTTTCAACCTAGGATCCTGCTCTCGGGGACCGCCCTTGTGCCCAGTGATGTCTTTAAAAGGGATGCTCGGCGCAGGGCGGGACAGCGGGCACGCCCCGGGCGGGCAGCCGAGGGGGCGGCGAGATGCATGCGGCGCCCGGGGTGATGCTGGGGTGCCCAGGGTGATGCTGCGGTGCCCGGGTGATGCTGGATGCTGTCCCCTCCGCCCTTGTCTCTCTGTCCCCTCCCGGTGCTCGCGGCCCGGGCGCGGCCCCGCCCGCGCGGAGGCGCGCACGGCGCAGCGCCCTCTGGCGGGCGGCGCGCGGAGGCGGCGCGGGCAGCACCTGCCGGGAGCGCCGGGCCCGGTCCGGCTGTGGATGGATCCCTGCCCGCTCCCCGCTTCCAGGGACAATCCCGCACTCACCGGCGGGCGGGACACCTCCTCCGCCGCACAAACGCCCCGCCGGAAGGACTGGCGCTCCGCTTCTGCAAAGGCCGGCGGTGGCACACCCGAGCATCTCTTTTCTCCAAAGCGGTTCTCTGGCCAAAGGTTCCCCCTGTCCCGGGAGGCTTGTCGCAGAGCCTCCTATACCTCCAGGAGGCACGTTTAATAGATTTCCTTTCCATGGCGATGAACTTACCCAGCCTCTGACAAAGCACACATCAGCAGAGTGCTGCAGTCAGGAAGAGCTGCTCCTGAGGACTGCTCCTCGCTACCCGCCGTCCTCCTCTTTTTCTCTCTCTGTGCTTGCACTGTGTGGTGTAGAATGACTCCTTCCTGTTTGCAGCACTTAAACAAAACAAAAAAACCAAAACAACAAAACAACAGCCCTTAAACACTTTCTGAAAGTGCCACCTGAAAACTTTCCATCATTCCGTGCTTCCCCCCCTTGCCAAAGCAAAGTGAAAGGTGATACCACCAGCCACTTGATCAATCTCTGTCAGGGTCGGGGGCATCTGGCTCCCGTAAGATTTTTTTATAGTAGGAGTCTGTTTCTAGGACCACTGTCTCTTCTGCAGCAGGATGCTGTTTTCCAGGTCTGATTTAAGCTGAGCTCCAAAAGACCACAGAGAAAGAAGAAGCAGGGAGTGTGCACCCAACTTCCTGGAAAAGACACCCGGGCTGTTCTTGTAGCCTCCTGCAACCACACTCCATCCTCCCCAGCCCCTACAGCTGGTCCCAGCAATTGTCAGCACTGCGGGCTCTGAAGGCACGGGAAGTGGCCCACAGCTGGCCTGGGGAGCCTGCCTGGCTTGAGCAGTGTTTTCAATTAATAGCCTGCTCAGCAGCCGCATCATGTTCTGTGAGAAATGCTAAGTGTCACTGGCAGTCTCTTGGTCCAAAATGTCTGGGAGAGCCACTGTTCTGTCCCCAACCTCACAGGGACTCTGCATCTGGGAGGAATGCCTGGGATGGAGAACACAAAAGGACAAGCTGGACTGGAGCACCCATTATGCCATTGAAAAAAATGAAAATAAGATGTCAACAACTTCTATGGGCCTAATTGTTTCTTCTCAAACAGATTGTTAGCTTATGTGAATCAGCGAAGCTCTACTGGGTAACCCGAAGAATGGAAGGGGGGAGGGGGATAGCCTTGGGATCAGAAAGGCACAATATGGGTCTTTATCCCCATTGCTTGCTGGCTACTGAGTAACATTAACTTATTGCCACCCCACCCACTCACCCCCCAAGA
The DNA here is from genome assembly GCF_052056855.1 of Sturnus vulgaris. NCBI lineage: Eukaryota > Metazoa > Chordata > Aves > Passeriformes > Sturnidae > Sturnus > Sturnus vulgaris. The sequence continues at coordinate 72,036,983 of NC_142243.1, read as the reverse complement.
GATAGTGGCAAGAGAGATGAAGAGACAGAGGGCAGTAAGAATGCATAAGTTTCTGCAAACACCACCACACAAGGCCACCCGAAGGACAAGGGCTTGACTCCCTCTCTCTGCATCTCCTGCTCCTGCCCTTGCTGCTCAGCTCTGCCATCAAACCGAACCACACAAAACTAAACTGACTAAAAACCAGAAACTGTCGTTTTCTGAGCCAGATTTCTGCCCTGAACCGGTCCACCTCACAGCCACACGCACTTTGGACCAGGTGTAAAGATAGTACCACTGCTTTTTTCAGTATTTGAAGAGTACATCAGACTGCAGCCTGGTGAAACACTGGGAAATCCCACAGTGAGCCACAGATTAGGAAGCTGTACTTTAATTTCAGCAAAACAAAGATCAGGCAGTGAGTGAGTGATGCAAATGCACCTAGTCAGATTTCTCCACTGGACCTTCAAGAGAAAAGAGGTAAAACATCAAGCACAAAGGGCAGCCTGACTTCTCCAAACAAAAAATCAGGACAAGCCAAATCCTGTCCAATTGCACAACATTAAAGAGTGATTCTGTGCTCTCTTACCTTGTGCTAAGGGAACAGCAATGTTCTGACCTGCAGTGATTTATGTGTAGCAAATTCATGCCATAAACAAGTCAGAGGAACCAAAATCTCATGCCCTAATCCCTCAAAGCAAGACCAAATTCTTTATGGTCAGCGAGCCTGCTGATGAAGGAGGTAATGCTTATCCTTATTTGAATCTCATAAAAGCATCCAAACAAGATAAACAATGCTCCAAGAGCTTTTCTCCGTTACATTTGTAAATAATGTTTTAAAATAATAATAATAATTTCACATGCTTTATAAAAATTAATTTATCTTGGTATCTCCCCAGCTGGACAGGTGTTACTACCTCCAGTGAACATATGAGCAAGCTGTTTTTCTAAGTAACATCTAATTTTCAGTGCACTTTTGTGTACAGGCAGCTTCTGTTAATTTTGGCTAGAGCTGTAAGTGATTAATACACATGTAAGACAGATTCTGGATATCTCAAGCTAGAGGGCTAAAATTAAAGCCCATGCTTGAAAATGTGACTTAAATGACTTGCCCTTGGCTGGGTAAGGCAGGGAATCTGTTGCAGGATCAGGAAAATAAGCCAAGTCTTTAGATTCCTCGGGGCTTGTCTCCACAAGAAACGTAGAGAAGCAACACAAAATTGCAGCACGCCAGGAACATTCTCCCCAGGTGGACCCTTCAGTGTTCACTGCTTTCAAAGAGCAAATTTTAACCCCTCCATAAATTCATCCCTTCCCCCACAAACACAGAGAGACCTACTTCCCAGCACTTTGCACCTCACTTGTTGCCACTTTCTAAACTGAGAGGTGCTCGTGGCAAGAGAAGGATGTGGCGACTCCAGAGGTAGCAATAAGAAAGCCAAGGGTAAAGTTTCACTTTGGTTTCAGCAGAAAGCTTCCCCATGAAGATGTTCTGGTTTGCAATCAGCACTGAAGCAGCTTACCTGCATTTCAAAGATGGGTGAGCTACCTCCCACTCAGCATGCTCAAGGTCGTGTGTACCCACTTTAAGCAGACACACAGAGGATCTGAATAGCTGCCACACTAGCTGGAGGACAATGCCAGCCCAAAGGAGGAGCTGTGTGGTTTCAAGCTAGTACTAAGCAACATTGGTCTCTGCAATAAACTCTCTAAAGATAATTTAAGGATGTCTGCACAGGGGGCTGAGCTACAGATGCACATCCTTTCGAAGCTGAGGTGCTGCTAAAGAAGTCTATCAACCCAGTCTGTGGCTACCATCCCTTCAGGTCTGCTCTGCTCAACTGTGCTTGAGTGCTTCAAACAATTTTTCAGGCTGAATGAGGTAGGTTAGAGAGGGCCTAGTATTTCAACATTACAAGCTGCCACCAAATGACAGGAAGTGGTCAACCCACAGCTGGATCTGAAGCAGCAGGAACCTCTGGCACCAAGGGAAAACTGGAGACAGAAACTTCTGTCACAGCCTACGTGAACGTCTGTGGCACAAGTGCAGGGTAACAGTGTCCAGAAGTTCATCCTCTGGCTCATCACATGCCAGCTTCACATGGAAATGAGCCTGGTGCTAATGTATTAAGTCCTGGCTAAAATTTAAAATGGTGTGGGCATAGCATGGCCATTATTTAAATTTTGAAATTAGTATGATATAGCTTAACTGGCAAAGATCAGTGTAGACTAGGTCTGCCAAAACTGATGGGTGCAAAGGAAGTGCTGCAGTGGTGAGGATGGCAGCCAGCCACAGAGTGACCACCCAGTGGGTGCATGCACCACACAGGCAAGCCTGAGGTCACTTTATGGTCTTAGTGGGCTTGAGGAGAAGAAGAACACCTCAGGTTATGGACATACAATTGTTTGGACTGTAGCAGAGCCCTTTGGTGTAGCTCTCCCTCATTCCTCACAAATCCACAGAGACTTCCTCCTGCTGTCCCACGACATCAAGTCAACTGTTTGTGTAGCTGAGCTCCAAAGGCTTTTTTAAAGGACCTTTGGGTTAAAAAAAACCCCACCATGCATTCTCCCTGAAATGCATGTCTTTTCTTTGAAGTGGATCATTTCACAGGACTGGCTTAAAGGGCAGCTAGACAAACAGCTGTCTCAGCACAGCCACTGAAGCAGTAACCTGGGGCAGCAGAGAAGAAGCCGGTCAGAGCAGCCACCTCCCTCAGCTGCGAGCTAAAGCTGGACACCTGTCTGTGACCCAGCTCTACCTATACTTTCCAAAGTGTCTGTTTTGATTTGGATTGGTTTTCTGGTGGGTATTTTTTTCCTTACATTTCCTAAGGAAATTAGACTTATGTAATTGTTCTTTCTGTCAGTTTTCCTGTAATCTGGCTTGAGCCTCCTGTCCCATTCTCAGTCAAATCTAGGAGAGTTTCAAACAGCATGACCCTCTAAATCCGTCAGTGTCTGGGTAGAGTCCCAAACTTGTGTCCTCTGCAAGGGGAAAAGCAGGTAAAACTCAGCTGCTACCCAATGCTGTCCTTTAGCTGACACACAGCTCTGGCCTGTGGTTTCAGAGGGACGGGGAGGGACCTGAAGTGGTGAATTTGGTGCTCATCATACAAGGCCAGGCTTTGTCACTGTAATTGCTCATGCACAGCCTGACTTTATCCAGAGTTTGAGCCTTATGGCATATAGACTTCAGTGTATACTTGTGTTTCAAAAGAAAGCATCCTATCAGAAGTTCTTTCTCTGAGTCATTAAAATGTAGTTAGTACTTTTAAATCCATTCAGTGACTTCTGCATCAGGTTGTTGCAAGATAAATTGTCTTAACAACAAAAGTAGTGCAGATATCCTTAGTGAAAAAAAGGTGATATTTACTTCTGTGCAGGGGTTTATGTGTACCATTTGTGAAATATGGTGACTGACGCTGTATTTATGCTGCTAAAATGCATTTTCTGGGGGGAGTTCAACACAGAGATGAATTTCATCTAACATGAGAGGAAAAAGGTAACTTGCCAGCCAGATAGGTTATTCTCTGATTTATAAATCAGAGAGAATAACAGTGCATACTGTATTCCCGCCTGTTCCCACACACTCCTGCTTGTCATCGCAAGAGCTCTTTAGTGCCCTGAAATACAGCTTGACAATAAAAATTAATTGAAAGTGCGCTACAATCATTAACTTTTGGAGCTTCACAGTTTGCCCATCCTTAAATAATGCTGGTTATAAAATCCTGTTTGCACTACAATTCCTTGGCTCTGTGCCACGTAGCATGTAGAGAAATCAGCAATATGTACAGCAGGGACTTTGCTGGCTATAATATGAATGCACATAACAGACTTTCTTCTTTAGCTCAGCAGCAAAACACTGACTCAGATCTAGAGACCAGTTATAGTCCCAGTGGTGTTTACTCCGTGTAATTAGCAGTATCAAGTGTGTTGTCTTTTGGGTAGTCTGATTGTTTCCATATGCATGAGCACCTTCTGTGGAGGAAGACAGGGCAAGAGGCAGACAGCACGCGAAGCGCACAGCGTTACAGGAAGCACATATGTTTTAAATACCTTATCTCTACAATTAAGAAGAGTTTAGAAATTGGTCATATAAATCTTGGGAAATGGGGCCAGTAGAGAGAGAAAAAGACCACCTTTCCAAGCAAGGACTTTTTCTGGGTAACTACTCGAACCCAGGTGCCGGAGATGGCGCAGACATCTCCCTGCTTGCTGATGGGAGAGCAGCATGAATCAGTAGCTCATGCATTGCTCCGGGAGGGAGAAGGCTGTTGATGCTGTGTTGGGGCCCGGAGGAAGATTGGACTGGCATTCGAGGTGGGGCGTGCCTGGGAATGCTGCACAACATTCATCTTAGGGGCAGGTACTTGCTGAAATTCCAGTTACTGAGAGAGATGGCTGAGGCAGACTGAGGCCTTGCCTTTGCCTTGCAAAGAGGTGCATTTTTTTTACCCCAAGCTAGTGTTTCTGACCTGTCTCAAGGCAAAAAAGCGGCGAAGCCAAGCAACTTCAGCCTCAACCAGGCAAGGTCAAGTGGGGGCTGCTGCTGGACTAGCCTACATCAGCAGCAGTTACAGCAGGGTTTAAAAAAAACAAAACAAAAAAACCCCAACAACATGAAAAAATCCTTGAGCGCAGGAAAGACAGGCCCTAATGTCTGTTTTGGAAAAAAGTGTATGAAAAAGGGGTTGGTTTTGGCTTATTTATTCCCAACATTGCCACGTCTGTCAGGCTCTCTCACCCCAACCCTTTGCCCTGTGGCTGGCAGCGTGGCTGGCAGCATGGCTGGAAGCTGCAGGGATGTGGGGAGAGACAAGGAGAGCCATTTCCATTGCAGCCTGGCTCCTCCTGCTCCGTGCTGTCCTCAGGATCCTCCACACGCCTCTCCTTACAGCAGGGCCCCTCCGCACCTCACCCCTAATGACGGTGCGCCTCGAGGCACGCCTTGCTGATTGGGAAAGGCTCTCCCAAGATGTTCCCTCGCACGCCTATTTTTATGGCTGCAGTAGATGCCTGAATAAAAGCCATCTTAAGTAACTGTCTTGGGCTGCGTGCTTCCTTGTGCCATCCCAGCATTCCAGGACAGCCTCCCCTCCACGCTCTTCTGTGCCTCCCAAAGCCTCCTATGTGTGTGTTTTGCTTTATCACTTTGCCTGCAAGATTTCAGTATCCCTTCTGCAGTAAATCACTCAATATATACCCTGGACTCACCACAGCAGAGTGCTTGACCAGGGTATTACAACTACTTGGTTGTCATCTTTGCTGCTGCAGATACGGTAAAGATTTAACCTTAAAACTTGCCTTGCAGTACAGAAAATACATCTTTGCAAAGCACATTTAAATTAGAGCAAGTGCAGCTAGGCTTACTTGGCTGTAGCAACTTGCATGACACAATTTCAACTGCCTTTCTCTGCTACCTCTAGGAACTATCAAAAAAGCTCCCCAAGCTTTTTAATTAATAAATCTTCACTATAAAATAATACAAAGCAATATTATGTGAAACAAATCCAGACAAAACATTTTTCTCTGTTTGCTTGAAAATATCTTGCAGTTTGTGATTTGGATAGAATTCTGGAAGCCTAGTAAGAATAAAAATCTTTTTTTGAAAAAGGCATATGCTGCTCATAGTTGATCATTCATTAAACAGCATCGCAGTTTGTTCAATCATGTCTTCTGACATTGGAAATGAGGATACTACTATTTTAATAATAAGCTATCAAACTGTTTTGCAAATAGTCACTGCATTTTAATTTTTTGAAAAGCTCTGAAAAGGTGAAAAATGCATTTGCAGCACAGCTACTGCTGCTCATTCAGAAGTGTATATTATTTCAACCTCAAGATTTGTTTATCTCAGTGAAAAATACTGCACTAAAAATTAGTTTAGTTGTTTTTATATCTGTCACAGTTGACGTTCTGCATTTGTTATTTTGTCAGTGGTTCCTGCCAGGTTTTTTTCTATTTTTTCTTCTCTCATTTCCAGTTAAATGTCTGCCACTGACAAAAACACTTCACAGCATGCAGTCACTGTCATTCGTGGTCATGACAGATGCAGGGAAGCCCAGTGTAATCACTCAAACTAAATAACATTTTCAGGGAGTAAAATAATCTGTGTGCAATCTTGTGTCCTTACAAACCTCCGTGCAGGTGTGTAACTCCCCCCTAGTGCAGAGGAAAGTTTAAAGATGTTTGAGGTACTGCTACCAACTTAGTACTCGCAGCACACAGGACAGTGCATGCTATTTTAAAACTTACATAAATAATAAATATGTTTTGTAACCCTTTTATGTGTAAAATGTTAGGTTGAGAAGTATGAACATTTAGTTGAAATTAAATAATTAAAAACACAAATGTATTTCATACTGAGTACCTAAACCTCTGCTAGATGCACATTTACATAGAGAGAAAGAGAGAATATCTGGAAAACCACTGTTTCCACTGTGATGGAAAAAATATACTGTTTATGTGTCATGTTATTTTGAGTCATTATTAATCTATTACTCAGCCAGGTTTGTAAATGTGGTACAGCACTAAACATTTGGGGTGACATTGAAGATTCTGGCCCTGGAGTCCGCAGATGTAAGCATATGTGTAACATGTGCTGAAGTGCTTACAAGAATGGAGCAGAAATATGTATCAAGCCCAAACTTGAAAACAGGTGGGTTTAAGTTATACAAGGACAAAGAACAGTGAACTAATTTTTAAGCAGACACTTCTAGCGTTCGGAAATTAAATGGCTCTTTCTATTCTCATCTCCACCACCCAAAAAAAGAGCCCCAAAATAAAGAACCTCAAAAAGGGGTTGAGAGAGAAACACATAAAATCTAAGTCATAATTTTAAAACTGAGGCTCCTTTTCACCATGGAACAGGTGGGAAATAATTTATTTTTTTTTCCTTTTCATTTGCCAAGGGCTGCATGTCCAGCATCAGCCCAGGTCCCCAGGCCGGCAGGTCTAAAACTGTGGGACAGGAGCACTTTCTTGGCACAAACTAGGGCACTCCTGCAGGCTGGGCTCCACGGCAAGGTCATAGCTGGTATTTTACAATAACAGAAGTGAAAAATAAACATTTTTTTTAGAAAGTTAATAAAGGAAAGCTTCTATTAGCACGTCTGGCGGCCACCACGGTGGGCTGGTGCGTGTCCCAGCAGCTGGGCTCCCCAGGGTCCCCGGCAGTGCTCCCTCCGCCATGCCCTCAGGCCCGGCATATCTGCATCCTCGGGGAGCTGCCCCTTCCAGATCCTGGCGTGCAGGCAGCTCCCAAAACCAGCTCCTGCCCAGGGACCCGACTGCTCTGAGGGCCTCCCTCCCCTCTCCTTGCCCCAGGCACGGCTCTGTTCCCTGTAGGGAGCCAGGAAAGGCGGAGCCCGGGAGCTGGGGAGCAGCCCCCGTCCCGGACGTGGTGAGCCCCAGTCCCATTCCAGGCGCTGGTACCCTCGGGGTGTCTACAGCCCCTTCCCAAACATCAGGGCCCTCCACGGCCTGGAGAGGCCTCGGCTGCCCACAGCACAAGGCCGGGGATGAGCGGGCAGCCCGGGCGGCGGGCTGAGGCGGGCTGAGGGGGGGCTGAGGCGAGACGGGCTGAGGTGGGGTGCCATGTCTGCCCTGGCGTGGGGCGAAATCCCTCTGAGCCGCCCTCAGGGAAAGGGAGTGTCCCGGCCAGGGAACAGACGGAGCGCCCTCCTCTTACTCACCTGCCTGCCCGCCACTTGGCGGGGGGAGGTGTTGCAATTATCTGGGGAAAGGGACGAGCCCCAGGAGGCCGAGAGTGGGACGGGAATGGCGGGGTTACATCAAGGCGGTGGGCGAGAAGGGGAGCGGGACAGTCAGGTGTGCGCCTCCAGGCTTATCCAAGGCGAGGGGGTGGCGGAAAGGCTGCTGGCAGAGGAAGCTGAACACTCGTCCAAGGAGAGGCTGGGAAAGAGGAGGGAAGGGGCACAGCCTCACGCTGCAGCTGGTGCGGGTGCAGGCATCGATGCGGGTCGTGAAAGGGCTGGACAGAGGGCAGGAGCAGCACCGCTGCACAGACAGGGTGGCGAGAGGGAATTCCCTCCTTTCCCGGAGGTCCGCAGCCCCCCCTCCCGCTGCTGGGGAAACCTGCGCTGCTGCTGCTGCCTGCCAGGAGACAGCTCGGGGGCTGCGGGTGTGCGAGGCTTGCTAAATGGAGGCTGTGCTCCAGCGCTGCGGGTTGCTGCTGTGCTCGGGAAGGAGGAGGAGAGGGAGAGGGAGGAGGAGGAGGTGGAGGGAGGGATGTGAAAGTGGGTCAGGAATGTAACTAGACTCTGCCCCCCTTGTTGCAGGCGCAGGCGGCGCTGCCTTAGCGATGGAAAGCAGGCATTTCAGTGTTGATGTTCCCCAGTCCCGGCGACTGACGGTTACTAGGGGATCCTGAAGGATGTGTTTCCCTGTGACCCTTCGAGAAGAAAAACTTAGTTGCCGCAGTAACCAAGTTTGGCTTGGATGCAATGATGCAGTAAATAGCATAGGTGAGCCTTGCTAAATGGAGGAGGAGGAAGCTGGAACTGTACAGGCTGGTTAGCTCTTGCTGTCGGGTCGGGAAATGTTTAAAAAATATCCCAACAGACCGTATTAGTTAAGTACACTACTTCTACATTTTCTCATGCAATAAAACTCTCAGAATTTATCACCTATTTATTGTAAACTACTAAGAAAATAGAGATAGAAGTAAACTGCCTTAGTGATGTAACATGAGGTACAGAGCTCACCGAGAACTCTGCAGTAGCCCTGAGGAGTCCTTTTCAATGCAAAAAATTTTTGTTTGATGGCCTGAATTTTTGAAAGTTAAGGGGTATGAAAGAAGGTGAAGTCTGGCTCAACACCTTAAGTTTTCATCCGTCTTCTTTTTAGCATTCTTACTTTAGACTAACAATTTTCAATATTGTTACTTAGATTAAAAGAGAACCCATCAACCCTGCTTCTAAAGGAAATCCACAGACTACTTTCAAAGTGAAAAGCAAACTAAAATAACAAGCAAATAGGTTTAACTGGAGGCCCTGTTATGCCTAATTTCTCTCTATTCCCTTCAGTTGTTATCATCTGATTTCTATCTTCCTCTAATAGAAAAACACTTTCATTCACAAGAGTGGGAAATCACTTCTCAGGGAATGAAGAATTGAAATGAATTCTGAAAGGAATCTGAATAAATTCTTCAGGAATCACAGAAAGGAATCACAGAATACATATACTGTGATATATCCATTTCTTCTTTAGTTTTCTTCCAGAGTTGTGTCTTTTCTAAAACACTGGTATTCTAAAGAAAGAATGGGTTGCTGTACCATAAGACTGATTCTGCTCCCAGCCTGAGGACCCACAGAGGAGAACTGAGCTGTCAAGGTTACAGATGCATCAGGAGTGAGGGCACACACGGACTGTCAGTGCAGGCCACACAGCAGACAGGGGTGAATCCAGTCGATGGATGAGGGTATTTGTGTACATTTCATTAAGGGAACAAAAGTCACTGGAGCAAACTGTGCAGCTATTCCTTTAACTCCTTTGAATATTTGTCAAGGAGGAATTGCTGTGAATAAACACCCCTTTAGCTTATTTCACCTCTGAAAGCTACTCAGTGTTTAAAAGCAGACATGCCCTTTAATTCAAGGACATTCAAGGATGCATAATGAATGTTACTCTTTCTATTTTTTTCCATGAGATAATTTTTCCAGCTGATTTCGCCTATCATTTTCTACTAAAATATTAATTTAATAAAAAAAAGATACATGCATATAAGTAAATTGTGGTGAAATATAACTAATATATTGTACCATTACTCCTGTTTTATTAAAAAAAAAAAGTAGAAACCAATAATGGTTGAAGTGCTATGGACCACAAAGCTTTTCTTTAACAGAGCTCAGTGGAGGGCCTAGGTGATACCTTATAGATGAATGTAGCCTGTTGCCTCCAGTAAAGGAAAATATTTAGACAGTCCTCATCCACAGTGTTAAGATCTATAATGACTTAGGTATGTCATGCTTATTTTTTTTGGTGAAACAACATTACTTGTTTTTGTCAACTTTCCTGGCAATGCAGAGCAGTCAGTGGACAGTGTTTCTTGCCATCTGCTTGCCAGAGCCTCTGCCATTGAGCTGTCTTGCAGCAGGGCAGGGGGATCCTACAAGTCTCTGTCATTGTCAGTGAAAATCCCAGGTTAGAAACTCCCTCTCTGGGGCCTCCCACAGAAAGTTTTGATGGTCCCACCTATTACCAGCATATTTTCCCCGTATGTTGAGGCAACCCAGTGAGCTGGGAAAATTAAACATTACAGAAGAAGCACATGTGCTACCAACCATCCCTTATTGGCAGGGAGGGTCTGGTTTTGTTGTTAGTCTGGGGCCCTGTTTATGCCGCTCTGGCCAAGCAAAGGGCACGCTAAGCCTTATGGAAACAGTCACGCGAAAATCCTCCTGGGCTCTGTGCAGGAGTGTGGTGCTTCCTATCTATTCCCCCCGCCCCTTTCTGTAGGGATGATGTGAGGAAGGAGGTGTGGCCAGAAAGTTGCTGCTTTCTAGTTTTTCTTGGCTCTGGCAAAGGCCTTTCTATTCAAGGGTAAATGACAAGGACCTTGACGCCCCTCTGTATCTGCATGGATGTCATAGAGGTCCCCAGAAGGACCAGATAATGTGACAAAGCATGAAGCACAGCTTAGGTATAACAGAGAATTTGACCTTAACCTGTGGCTGCTTTCAACAGCATCTCAGACTAGAACTCTATTGCATGGGCATGAACTTAGTCTGCAGTGAGAGGCTGGTGGTTAATGCACAAGTATGGAAAAAGAAGCATGGGAAAGTTCCAGGTTTGATAGCTGAGTCCATCTGCCAAAGTATTTTTGCTTTGTTTTTGCTTTAACTTGTACACTGGAAAATCTGGAGGGGGAAAACCCCCACTGTTTAAATAGTTAAATATGGTTATTAGATAGAAAAAAGATGTATTCATTTTTACCAAATCATGTTAGCAAGCTAGTGTGCATGGTTTAGTAAAATACTTATTTTCTGAGTAATTTTAGCATATCCTGGCTTTTAAAAGGATGCTTTTAAAAGCATCATTCCTAAAATAGATAATAATAGTATTTAAAAATATATTGTCTTATCTTGCTTCTACCTAGCAGAGGAGCCATTTTGCATCCTGCTGAAGTGTCTGTGTGGCTTCAAGGGGAGGATAGATTGGACTGTATTATGATAGACTCAAAGATTTGGCCACATGCTATTTTTGAGCTTTAGTTCCTTGGTTAGTATCTTGCTCTTACCAGACTGAATTGCAGAAACTTCTGTGTAAACAGGATGAAACAATAGCAGCAAAGGTAGGATGCCATACCAAGCTGAATAAGGACCTCAAAGCCCATTACCATTTTAATGATGACATTGTTAAGCAAAGTAGCTTCAAGATTAAATCGTTTACTTAATCAAGAAAAACTAGCTATTTATCGAGTGTTTTACCTCTAGCAACCAAAATACAGCAGTGTTTTCTTTTGGAACTCAGCTCATGCAGTTTCGAAGCTGTGTGCAGTCACTCACTGCACTTACGAAACAGGTTTAAAAGCAGACACGGGTAACAGGATGTGACATAGGCTCTCCTCAGCATCTGACACATCCCTGTACTTTCCCAATAACTTTGAAAGAGGCTACTTAAGTTTGGAATGCAACAGGTCTCCATAAAGTTTGAATCCAACAAGAAAACCTTAAGAAAGGTATATCCCCACATGTATCTTATTAGGAATTATTTGAGTGAACTTTTGCTTATCAGTATTGAAAAGATGTGTTAAAACCAGTCTGACAACTTTTTTTCGTAACGCCATGTGCTGGAGGGCCTTGAGAAAAGTTTTGAAACAATATCAGAGCTGAGCTACTGAAATGCTTTGAACAAGAAGAATGTTCATTAAACATATTTCCCTGGGTTTTGTACTGTCCCAAACAACAAAAGTAAAATATTTTACAATTTATAGCCCCTTTTCCAGTGAGGTGCTACAGCAAGAGCTCGGAAGATTTGCATCTTGCAAGTAAGAACACGATGGACTTAAAATCCTTAACCTACTCTGCTTTGTTTTTTTTTCCAAAATTTTAGCTGTGAATTCACTGGATCCTGTTTCAAAACATGCATATAAAAGCCTTAATTACCCACCCAGCTCCCCTTATCTTAATTCACTGTAAGTCAGCCAACACCCACGGGAGAGGCTCTGCAGTGACTGGACCATGAGAGATGCAGACATTTCGTACTTCACTGGAAACAGTCACCGTGGTATAGCCCTGCTTTCTCCAAGTTCCTATTAACTAACACTCCTTGAAGTGAAATTAGGTTTCATTGCCCAAGGCTGTATTCTTTTCTCCCCTGCAAAAGGGCTGTGCTTCAGGTCACAGGTCTGTGCACGGGTCCTCCCACCCAAGCCCAGGGCATAGTAAGAGCGTCTGCCTGACAGATCAGCTCCTCTGCAGCCACCTGGCAGTGCCTGTTCTGCACTGAAGGTCTCAGGAGGGAAGACATGGATACAGAATTTGCAAAGCACACCAGCTTCCCAATTCCCTGTTTTCCAACCACAGATTTCTCTGTACTTCTCAGCACCCCATTTTTTTGATGTGTAGCAAAGCGTTTCAGGTCAGAATGAGTTATTCAGCACCTCTTATTGTATACAAGCTTATTGTACACAGCTTGCTCTGCAAAATCGAAACTGAGTGCCACAAAACCAAAAAAAAAAAAAAAATTTAGAGGAAAATGTAGATGTCATTTTGCAGGAGATGCTTCCTGACACAAAAGCTGATGCAAACAAATAGTAGCATCATGCTAGAGTGAGACACACTGAGTTTGAAGCATACCAGCCAAGACTAAACATGAAATTCACCTAGAGGGTAAGAGCCTTCCAGTACTGCTGGTCAGCAGCAGAACAATTTAAGAAAAATCAGGATATTGAAAGAAATGTATTACAAAAATGTAGGGCCCGACTCTAGAAATGTTCACTAGAGATGCTACCCAGCAGAGAATGATAAAGGAGAAATCACCTTTACATCTAGGGCTGTTTTAAAGAGCTGCCATTGATGGAGCTTCCTCCTAGGCATTCCTGGGAGCTTTGCCTGTGTCTGTTTTAGTAAGTAGGAAATAGATGGTGGATCCTGCTATTGGCAGGACCTTTTGCACATCCATCTTGGTATTTTCTTTGAAGTCTTGGGTAATCGCAAACAAGAGTCTCTGTAGAGATGATTTCTGCAACACAGGAAACACCTGTACACTCTCCTCAAATTATTTCTCCATGTGACAAATGCACACCAGCTCTGCTGTGTCACAAGGCCTTTTCACCCTAAAAGTTAAGGTCAGGAGTGAACCACACAAAAAAAGCACTGTATAAGGCAAAAATCTTCCCCTAAACCTTTCTTCCTTTTGCCTCCTACTCTATGTTCTCTGTTTTTCCCCCCTGTATTATTCAACCCACAGTTTGTCTTCCTAGAAGCATCAATCCATCATTCCCTATATTTATTTTTGTGTCTGTTCCTGAGTTGCCAAGGACCAGCAGATTCTTTTTTTACTACCGCTGTGTGTAGAGCAGAGGTCCAGCCACAGGCTGGTTTGCATTCAGAATCTGTAAAAGTAGAAGTGTACCAGTCAGTGATGCGATTTCTGCAATTTCTGAACATTTTTATTTAAACATGGTTATACAGGTCACACCTCTCTTCCTCATTTAATTGGAGCCTACTCTATTTCATGCACTGAAGTGCACACTTTCAATACCAGCAGGCCCAGAGCTAGGAGAGGGGGCTCCTCTTCCTGGCCTTTCTACATCTTGCTGATTAGCTGCTGTCTCTTTGCCTCAGTTCCTTCAGATGTGCAGTGGTGCTCCCAAAACTGTCTGCGTTATTATAAAGTAAGTTAAGATTCTTGGTGAAGAACTGGGATTAAATTAGACAGCCAGAGCTGTTGCAGAAGTATTACATATGAGTATCACTGCACAGAGAGTTCTCTAACACCTTATTAGTACACACAAAGCAGCAAGAGTTTATTCAAGGTTAGCATCTTCTACTCTTAAGCTTGGCTATGGTAGAATAGCATCTTAGATAAGAAAATATTTGTGCAGCATGATTAGTGTGGTTTGCTTCAGATCCTGGCAGAAATATTTGCAATAAGGAAAAAAAAAAACCCAAACTTTTCTCTTTTAACTAGTTATTAACCTTGAGACAGTCTATACTTACAAGGAGGTAATAAATGTTGTACAAAGAGCATCTCTTCCTTAGTTCTCTGAAATCAGGATGGTTTCTAGTAATTTAAGTGTTATAATTTTATTGTTAAGTGCTAGTGTATATCTCTTAATATTATACAGAAAACTGATAGTAGGTGAATTACACAGTTTGGGAATTCCTTACAGTTATTTCTGTAACTTTATCTTTTCTCAGAGTAGGCATCAGAAATTAGTCTTCTAGGATGTAATAAATGTTGGATAATTTAGGAACAGTTTTATAAGCACTTAGACCTGTTAGTTACACTGCCTTATTTTCTTGCTGTTGAGTATGCCCAGCAAGACACTGGGTTTTTTTTTTTTATGAGAAACACAAAGTAACTTGGAATTAAAATCCTCTCAATTAAAAAAATAATAGTAATTATTTGCACTGAATCGTAAACAACTTTGATACCAGAGGCACTGCTCCTTAATCTGATATCTGAATTTATTAATGGATATTTTCAGTTTCATTTTTAAAGCAACTGAAATGCACATGCAGATTTAGGGTTCTGGATGGGGGGAAAGTAATTATATTGCATCTTCACTCTTCTCCAACTCCTCCCCTAAAATTCAATTTTCCATCAAACCAGCAATCTGTGTAAGATACACAACAGTTGTACGTGTTGTACATTTTATTAATCTGAGGCTGAGCCTCTACACCTTTACACCATTTTACCTCCAGGTCCTGTCTGGGTCAGACACACATTTTCCAAAGAATGCCCAGAAAGCACTGTGCGGGTGGTATTATAATTCTGTATATTCCTACAATGGACCAGTGTGTCTGTGTAATGGGATTGGGAATTTTGCTTCTGAGAGTTACTGGTAATGCCAAATGATAAATAAAATGCTGAAATAAAAAGTAGGCCCCCAAAGAATGGAAAGCATGGTAATAAGTCAACATTTCTCTTTCTAACTGCGAGTAAGGTCTGTGAGGTCTGCAGGAAGGGTTTGTGGATGAGACACAGCCAGCAGAGAGCATGCAGCATCATCACTTCGAGCAGATCACCAGAATCCTGCACAGTCACAAACTGCACAGCTATTCAGTGCTTAATAACTCATGGAGCCTTGTGATATTCAGAAGCATTTGACAAACATCTAATATTACTGGACTGTTTAAAGGTGTTTGCAGGTCACATTTATAAGGGGATGTCTGTTATGCAATATTATTAACAGCTCTCTTTGCTTTTATCTGCACATTAACCCCTTCCCACTCTGCTAGGAAACTATTTTGTTCTTAGCTAACTCCATCCTCTAATTTTTCATTCATACAGGCTATAGCAGAACACTTCTTTAGGAGCTCCTTTTGTCATTCTTTGTACAAATAATTACTGGTGTTTGATAACCGAATAAAACCTTACTAAACATATAATTTTTCAAATTATAAACACCGCTATATAAACACCTCTTTACTTATGTCACTCTTCTTTAAAGTTCAACATATTTCTTCATTATATTATTTGTATTCCTGAAAGCCATTTCTTTCGTGTTTACAGCAATCTTCCTATCTCCCTTTAATCACAGTGATCTCCACCACTTTTCCCAACTCTTTAGAATTCATTGGGAAGAATCTAACTTGTTTTCTTAGTAATAGTTTTCCAAGTGCTTCTACATGCTGCAGAATATTTTACAAACTATAGAGGCTTCTAAATTAATATTTCTCACCAAGTTTCACTTTTAAACTAATCCCAAAATGGAGGAAAATATTTCCATTCATTTTCATCCTATTTTCATCAGAGAACTGGTTATATTCATCATGCTATTAATTTTTAAAATGGGATGGCTGTAGTTTGGCATCTAATTCATACTCACATGCTTAAGTTTCAGGGTTGCTCAGCAGCCATAGAAGCAATGAATGTGCTCCACATCTCTGAAAATCAGGCTATGTCGGTGCCTAGAAAATACAGAATCAAATATCTGACTAGGGGCATCCTAATTAGAGAAAAAAATAACCTTTTTAAAAAATTTGTTGAATATGGGTGAAGTATTGGTTCCTAGCAGAAACAGAGAATATGACTTAATGGATCTCAGGCTTATTCAGAAGTGGCAGATCTGATATGCATATTTATGATGTTTGGCAAACATATTGTGATTTTTCCATTTAAAAACTAAGATATAATTACTGACCTTACAGTCTGATTTTACATGTTTGTATCACTTTTTAAATTCTAAAAAATGTAGTATTATGTTCTGTAAAATTTGAGGAGAAACAGCTGGAGTGGGAAATGCGACATGATGTATTTTACTGATCCTGAAAGCTTAGTTTAGGCCTTCCTAATTACATGAAGTTCCCTCTTCTCATATAGCCCTGGGATAATTGGATGGTATGGCATTCCAAAGCCTTTGGGATGCTAAAATAATAATGCATTAACCCTATAAACATACTTGTGCTTTGATGTTCTCACCACTTAGCTGCTAGCTGAATAATTACAATTCACTTGTGATCGACTTTCATATGATAAGAGTGATAGCAATGATAAAGAGGATGAAAAAGTTGCGAGACACTTGACATGCGTTTTTAGTGCATATGAAGAGAGAACTTCAATTTATAGGAAATTATGTAGAGCACACCATTCAATTAAAGCTTTTGGTCCCCATTTCATTGCTGGAGGGAAGTGAAGTTTGTGCTCGGTGGTGGGGAGCAGCCACAGGAACTGGTTGTGGCTCTCTGGCTGAGATAAGTTTATGCCATTCCCCTTGGCAAATCATTGTCTTATAAATTCCTCAACGCTTTGTTCAAAGTACAGCTGTGTTTCAATAATAACTTTTTTCTGTATAATTCCAGTTCAGTGGTTTTTATTACATATGCTGCTAACATTTTCACACGAGTACCCCAGCTGTACAGCAGCCCTCTGCAGTCAGCACTAGCCCAAAATCATGCCAGGAACTGTCTGTATTAATTTCCATGCTACCAAACTTTTGTATACTGAACTATGATACACCACTCCCATCTTACTTTCTCTTCATTCCACTGTTGTCCGAGCTCTCCAAAACTCACCACTTTTATGCCAATTTAACCTCAATTTTCTGCCACAAGATTTTGCTTTTGTTCCTATTTACACGCAACATGCATGTTGTTCATATTTACATGTTCCTATTTTATCCAAATACCAAGTTTTGCAACAGCTGTCAGTTTCCAGATAGGAAATCTGAGCCTGCTCATTCTTTTCCAGTATGGTTGGGTAATGTGGTGCTCCTCATAGGACAGGACTAATGATACTAGCTCTACTGAATCATCACAGTCAAGCTAGCACAGGGAATATTCCCTCTCTTTTGCAGTGCCAGTAACCTGGAGTCTAGACCAGGAAGATCATCTGTGGATCTGTCTTTGAGATTATCCCAAAAAAACTGTATGGACTGTGGTGAATTCTGTCCATTGGCTACTGGACCAGGGATCAACAGAAAACCATCAGGCCAGAGTTTACTGATTAAGTCTGTGCCTAGAGAACAACAGACTAGTTCTTCTGAGGTGAATCACTCCCATTTAGTGCAGAAACCACAGTTCTGAATCTCAAGTCACGTAGGAGAATATCGACTACACAGTTCTTTATTGCATATAACCATAGCAAAACTCTATAAATACCAGACAAAAATAAACAGGAAACAAAAGCAATCTTACTTTTCGGTCAGAACTCTCATGCAGCTTTCTAGCCTTATTTAGCACGTGTGTATGTGCATGTAGGGGGATAAGCAATTGTGGAGGGAATTAGTGTCCTTCAACAGAAGGTCCTCATTTTTACATGAGGACCACTGCTCTGAAGGCTCTAAGATGAATTGATCATTCATTTTTCTATGTTTTTTAAACCAGGCTTTTCATCCAAATCTCAAGAGGTAAGAATGCAGTGCTCCAATCCATTATGCCACTGGACAGTGGACAGTGGACACTGGACACCCTCCTCTTGGATTGTCTGCTGTATAACTCTTATTCTAGTGACATTAGGTTCTACCCTCAGGATTTTCTTGGGGTTTTTTTGGTTTGGTTTGGTTTGGTTTGGTTTGGTTTTGGAGTTTTTGTTTGTTTGGGGTTTTGGGGGGGTTTTGGGATGTTTTTTGTTTGTTTCTTTGCATTTAATAATTTTAAAAATAATTTTGCTGAATTTTTCAGGCTGCTCATTTGCACTCTAAGAACTACCTTCAGCCACTTCTGCAAGGGAAAGGACGTAGTGGAAAACAGCATAATGAAACAGGCTCAGAAGGAGTATGTGAAATGAGTACATGAGCTTGTTCAGGAAATTATTAGAGAATATCTTATTTGCAGTTGCCATTTAGTCAAAATTTGTAAGTTAGAAGATTATTTCTCTGCTGAGTTTAGAGAGCCACAGCAGTCTATTACCACTTCATAAAAGGGTGCAGGAAAAAATTTGCATTACTGTTGGGATTTCAGGATACTTTCATAGACATTAATCCCAAGAGATTTAATCCTTTGCTGTGAACACTGATTGCAAGCTGAAAATTGGGAGTTTAAATGTCTTCTGCCCTCTCTAGTTACTTGGAGTTCTTTTGAGGAAGAGGCTGATGTGTGTGCCCTGTTCTTAGAAATCATTTGTTTCAAGAGTTAAGATTTCCATATGGTGAATCATTTCAGGTAACAGCTCTCTTGTGCTCATTTTGATAATAGCGGTTTAGGGTTTTTTTACTTTTCAAGTTTCATCTCAGTTAGAGTACAGTCCCTCCTGACCACTAAAGTAATTGAAAACAAAACAAAACAAAACAAACAAAAAAAAAGAGAAGTCTCTATATTTACCAAATCTTTCCTCCCTATATGCTCATTAAGAGAAGTTCCATCTTCTTTGTATTGCACAGAAGGAAAGAAGATTATGGAGCATATTATCTGTTATTCAAGTTGAAGACAGGAATGCAGAAAAATTTATTGAGAACACTTTCTTGTTAAGAATCTTTTATTTAAAAGTGAATGCTGAATGATAAAGGTAAAAGGACTTAAATGGTCTTATCCACATTGCCCTAAGTTCAGACACTTTGCAATTACTGAGTTCTCTTTTTGTAGAAGCAAATACTTTCCTGTATGAAAGTTGCAGAAGTTATCTAAAATATGTCTGTATCTTACACCCCTCTGGTCTAAACAGCTATCTTCTTCTGCCAAGAAAATCCTTGTGCTGAGCTTTTGCTGTGGTTGTGGAAGTCATGTCAGTAGAAGAACCTACCTTACCTCTCTTAATCATGTGTCCATTATGGACAATCTGTGGATAGAGCATGGCTGTTTTGACAAGCAAAGAGCTCTCCTGGTGTAGTTACAGCCCTATAAGCTGCAGCAGAGGCATAACTACCCCCAATACAATTTACAACAGCAAAACTGTGCTTTTGCCAGCATGGCTTATCTTATCATTGTCTGAATGACACGAGCTGCGCTGGTGAAAGTATGGTTCTGACTGTGTAACTCTGAACATTCACTGCTTTTGGTAGCACAGCTCGGTTTTAACCTCAGTTGCAAACCATATCCCTTTGCACATCTGACCAGTGTAAATATGCCTGCAGAACTTTATGTCATAGACCTGACTCAGTGCAATTTTGCTTCTTATTTAAGGAGGCACAAAGCACAATTTAACAGGCACAAAAGTATAAGACTCTTTTCACACTCATTAACCTGAGCCCCACCATTTTCTTCTGCCTCCTCCTTGATTCTTTGCCTACTGCATCCATTGGCCATTTTTTCCTGGTAGTTAGGTTCTTGTCTCTTCTTCCCCAAATCCTGCCACTGCAGCATCCCCCAAGTTACATTAATCTCTGCCCTTGAAAGTTGTCCTGCTTTTTCCTTCCCTGCAGGGTAACTGCTTCCTTGTGTACTTTCTTCATGACTGCTGCCTCACTTCCTATTTCTTCACTTCTCTGCTGCTTTGTGGGTGCCTCTCAAAGCACTGCCTACCATCTTCTCCCTGGGATGAGGGTTTCCTTCTTCCCCATCCCCTTTTCTATTTGCATTCTGTAAGCTATAATTACAGCTGTGGCCTGAAGGTAAGAAAATAGAAATGCCGGCTCGAAAAATCAAGAGAAACAGCCTAACAGCAAAATCAGCAAGGGTACAGCCCAAGCTCCCGACAGAAACTGTTGAATCCTCCATAACTGAGGATACTTAAATCTAAACCAAGACAGTACTGAAAAGTGTACTGCACAGAGAAATACTGTGCCAGCCTCAGAGAATGGATAGCAGGTGTTTTCCATCTCTGGTCTATGATGCCAAAACATAAATGATGCTTCTTCAACTGGATATTGACACCTTCCTTTAGCTGCCACTGTCTCCTCTGGTGCTACTGCAGCTCTTTGAACAACTGAACATGAAGTCTCTGTTAACATGAGCATTTATTTTGATCGTGGGAGGTTTCAGAACCCACTCTCCCTAGCAAATGACACACAAGGAAACACACAGCTGGCTTACTACTTGCCTTCAGGAGGGAAAATAATCACATTTAAGCTAACAGTCAATTAGGTGTGAGAGGCTGGGTGGTCAATAAGAATGAAACATATCAGTACCAAATCACAAGCTGGGCATTAAACACTGACTTCTTTTTGCACACCTGTGTTTTTTTGCATTGCTAGGCAACAAAGGTTTCTGGGCAACAATGTAGAGTTTTAAAACAAGTGAAAGTATTACAGTGAGTGGTTTTGCTTATTGTTCTTTTACCTGCTCCATCTCTACAAAGACACACTTGCACATGAATTATACAACCTGTTTCTGATGCTCTACATTCGTGATCACAGAACTGCTTGAGAATGTAAAAGTCAAACATCTGCCCACTAGCTTTTCATGCTATGTTTTTAAACAGCCTATTGAGGAAGAAGTAGGCTGTGCTGCTCCAAAATTTGCTAAATAATTAAATATGCAGGAGGGAAACTTATTTAGTTTTTATTAATTTAAAACATACTATTTTTAATACTCCTCTTTAAATATTTTTTTTACTAAAACTGTAATAACACTCTTGTACCTCTGTTGTTTGTTTTAATTATAAGACTGAAAGATATGTCAGTTGATGATCCTTTTAACCATTCTCTATATGTATGACTGTATATCCTGAAAGAATAGGTTTAGGTTGGTGAACTTCCCCTGAAAGGGTTTACAAACACTGGTTATTGTTACAATAGTTTAGGTGAGTATTTTATGCTACCTTTTACATCCTGAAAATTAGAGCTGGGGAAAGGGACTAGTTCATCAAGCTGGTCCAGTCCCAGCAGCAGGGCTGCTCTGCACTGCATCCATCTCCCACAGTGAAAAGAGAGAAGGAGATGGGACCAGCAATTACAGCAGCCAGAAACTTCAAGCAGTCCTGCAATATGCCCTACAGGCTATGATCTATGGGGGAAAAAAAAAAAAAAAGTGGTGTGGGTTTCAGAAACACTATCTTCATATTTCCATATGAATCCTTAGCCAAGAGGTAGTCTTGGCTGGCTAGGTGAATCAGCTCAAGGACTGTTTTGCGCTGTTGAAATGTCTCAGAGCAAACAGGGAGTGAACACTTACACTTGATCTTTTACTTTTGCTGTTTGTTATCACTAACATTCTGCTGAGAAGAGTCACCCAGCAGAGTGGATAGCTTTGTGCCTGGAGAAGTATACCAGGATTTTGGGGGAAATACTGGTTTTAATTCCAGACTTCCACCAGCCTGGGATGTGAGGGAAAGTGCTTAAGCATGCTGAGATACATCAGCTTTTCTTTTACTCTGTAAAGGCCAATGTTAAGATTTGGACTGAAGCTTTGGCCTAGCTCATACAAAGCTGCCCTTGGATATAGTGAGTGGGGTTGCTGCAGGAGCAAGTTCCACCACTCCCTTGTTTCCCAACGGCCCAATTTCCAGAGGGCAGGGTAGCTGAGCATGGTGGTGCATCACATTTCCCTGTATGGGGAAAATGGGAATGCTGTAGAATGCTGTGTCCTCAGACAAATGCTCTGAGAGAGTTTGCAGCTCATGTATTATGCTCTTCCGTGTGGTTTTCCTGTGCACAAATTCCTCAAATTTTCCAAGCAATTTATAGGAAATATATTTAATTGAACTTTCTCCATTTTACTTCGTATAATTACCCTGCCTCTATGGTGGTCATATTCGTCAGTTCTGCATTAGTTCTAAGGGGTTTTTGACCCAAGAAACCTGTGTCTCTGTTGGAGAAAAAACCCTCTAAGCAAAAAAAAAATCCTCAACCCCTGAGAAGACTCAGCAATGGCATGTTTGTTCATTTAAGGAAATAACTGGTTGAAACATAAAGGAAATTCAAGTATTTCTTTCGGTCTTAGGCTTTATAAAGACTTATTTCTCAAAGCCATCAGGGCTGTATTCTCTGATCCTCAAAGCAGGCTTTTGCCTGTGTTAGTATGTCAGCCGAGTTCTCCCTCTTGGCACAAGTGAGGACATCAGGAAAAGGATGGCAGCAAGAGGACTCCGGATGCTGAGCAGGCACAAGCTCAGGCAGGGCATGAGGCCTCAGATGCCTCTGACATCCTCTGTGGCTGGATATCCACACATCAGGGTGAGGGAGCTCGGGCTTGGCAGCTGCTGTTTTAAAGTCAGGGCCCAGTCCTGCCTCTTAGCATATAAAATACTCCTGGTTAGTCAGAGAACTGCCTTACTCCTAGCTGCTTTGGCTGAAAGGGATGTGTAGATTTGCAAGAAATTACAGTAACTTCTAAATACCATGATCTAAACCAGAGAATGTTGAAAATATCTCGTAAGAAGGGGGAAAAAAGATTTTTCTAGCTAACCTTTAACTTCTCTCTTAATGATAATGTTAGCTTTAGTCTCTGTGCTTTAAGACATACTCAAGTTGTGGCCTTCATATAAGCTATACATCCTGTTTTTCTTCTCTCCTTGAATTACCTTTAATCAGCATCTCTGACATTTGAATTGTGGGTGGGGGCCGAGTTGTCCTTTTCTTGGGACCACAGCAGGTGGCTTTTGTCACCAACATTGCTGTGTCACCCAGTGGTGTCAATGAGTTTGATAACATTCTAAACACCTCCACAAAACTATTGTTTTTATTTCTGCTATTGTTCATTGTATTTAGCATCACTGTGAAGGATCAGAGAGGTGTGTGAGGGTTACATAGAAGCTTGAGAGTCTTTTTGCTCCTTCGTGTGGTCTACGATCACTGTGGGTATTCATGTCCCAATATCCAGGAAGTATAGAAAATATGGATAGTCCTAGGAGAAAAAAAAGAATTATTGTTTATCTTGTCATAGAGTGGTCAGAGGAGATGAGATAAACCACAGTTACGCAAACGGTAAAAAGTGCAGAGTGAAGAGGATACCTGTATCATATAAGTCATGTAGTAACATTTTGGGAGAGTCATTCATAAAAGTGGGGTTTATTAGACAGAAATTACCTCTACCTTCTCCTTCACTGTAATAAGTAATTTAAAAAAGGAACCAGTCGCTCAAAACTTCACATTCAGTACTAGACCAGAGTGGTTTTTTACCTCTCTGATGCATTATAAAAATTTAAATGACAGAAGGCTGAAAAACTGAATTATTTCATTTCTCTTGCCCACCAATAGCTCAGAATTAGAATAAATTCCTTAACTGTTAAAGGACGTACGACTTTTTACTATTTAATAAATGCTAGTAGTTAATGGAGGTTTTAAGTTATTACATAATTTTTTTTCATTGTCGGGGTTTTGGGGTTTGTTTTTTGGTTTGGTTTTTTTTTTAATTTTTAGTATTAATGTAACACAGTATGTACTGGTTCATCCTTCATTCCATCTTTCTGAAAGAATAAGGAGAAATGCTATAAAAAACTATCTGTTTATTTTCTCCGAACACTAAAATAATGATTTTTTTGCAATTTGAGTTTTACATGTCCACCTTTCTAGAGCAGATTTCAGATACTGAATTGAGAAACACTTGTTACTTTATTCCATCTATCTGCTTGCTAAATATCCCACATCAAAGGGCTCTTAAGCACCTCCAAGTTTAAAAAATACATTGAGGATGGGAATCTTAAGGTAGTCCAAAATGCCTCCAAGACTATTCTAGAAATATTAGGTAGAGGTCAATGAGACATGCATTGCTAACCTCCAAATATGATTACCCATACAGGAATTTTCACCAGTTTCAATTGCAGCCATTTGTGTAAATAAATTGCTGTGCAAACCAGGCCCAGTCTCCGTGAGTTTGTAAGTGTGCCATGAAGGCTTAAATCACAGCAGTCTTCCAATGTAAATAGAAAGCTTCAAGGGCTGAGCCTCAGATGGATAAACTGCTCAGGTTTTTGATTAATTGGATGCCTGACCACAAGAGATACTGAAGATGCAAGCTGGCTGTAAAGCTGCTGAACCTAACAGCAGTTCTGCCACTGCAGGTTGGCAGGTACAATGGGAACAGAGATGAAAAGGTTAAAGACACTTTGCTAGCAGTTTATTTTTAATGACTTCCCTTTACTGGTTTTTGGTTAAATGAGAACCTTAGAACAATGAGAATGTGCCTTCTCCTGTTTGTTGCTAATATTGTGGGATTAACTATGATATCTCTCCTGTGTCAGTCAGCAACTCCGCTTGGATAGCACTGCACAGAACTCAGTACAGAACACAGGTGACAAAAATGCAGCCTGCAGAAACCACCACAACAAACATACACAGGTTAAAGCTGCAGTTTCATGTTCTGAATACACGTGTGCTACCTTTCGGTTTTGCAGTTGTGGTGTTTCCAAGTTCCAGTTCATCAGACCTGCAGGTGTTTTATTTAGGAGTGCAGAAGGGAAGAGGTTTATTCCTGATATGAATCACAGCTCATGTCTTTGAGACAGGACCTGTGTATTCCTGACTTGTATGTCGTTATCTAGTATTTGAAAAAATGGTGCAGATGAAGTTAATCATGACATCTTACATGCAAGACTGTGAAAAGAGTCAGTTGAGGGCTTATACCACATACCTGGAATTTAGCCTTCTTTTCCATGTGAATCCCTTTTCAATCAGGAGATATGATACCATGTAGGCTGGCACAAGCCTTTTGCCTAGAGGCCATGACTTGATTTCTTGAAAAAACAGGCAGAGACTCCAGGTTCAATCTCACCAATAACAGCTTTAAAAGGCCTAGCTTTAGTAGCTCCAGATATAGTGCAAAGAACCATTTCCTTAAAGGTAAACTGGTTCCTCCTATACTCGTTAGGCACTCCTCCGAAGCAGTGTTGGTTTACTTTTCTTTTTTTCCCATCGAGCTTTCAGGCTGGAGTATTGCCAGGTATTTTGTTTTTATGTACTGTTCCTATTTGTCACACAACTCTAGACCGACACTGGCTTTACAGAGTGAAATCCTCACCACTCTGAACACCTCTCCATCACTTGTTGAGTCTCCTACACCTTTGCACTTCTACTGCAGGGGAAGTGAAGGGAAAGATGGTGCCGTGCAGTGTAACTACCTGTACATGCAAGCAACTGCATCTCGCCTTTGATTAGACAGAGCATTTGCACCTCCTGTTCCTGTGCTGATGTTCACGATCCTGTTAAATTTAACGTGTCCTTTAGGTCTGGATGGATGACTGACCCCTGCAGGGACCCAAATCGCGCAAGGGGACGAAAAGTTTCTGAGGAAACAAACACACACAACCAGGAGCTGACTCCTGCCCGCGGAGCAGCGGGCTGCTGCGTGCGGCCGCTGTACCTGGTGAGGCACCGGGCTGGGAGGCGGAGGAGGATGCACAGACATTTCCACGGCAGCGCAGAGCCCCGGTGAATTCCTTAAAGCCGGCGGCGCAGCACGGCCACCGGCGGCTGCGGATGCGCTCCAGCCCGGACCCGGGAGAGGGGCCGGGCTGCCGGGGGACACGCACGCCGGGCCGGGAGCGCGGCCGGCCAGGCCCGCCCGGGAGAGCCCCGCGGGCGCGGCCGCCGGGGCAGCGGGAGGGCGCGGGGCGCCGCGTGGCACCTGGCCGCCCCCCCGCTCCCCCCGCGCCTGCCCCGGGCATCCCGCTGCTGCGCTGCCGGGCGGAGAAGGGAGGGACGGAGGAAGGGTGGGGGGGGAAAGTTGTGCTCACTCCTCTCCTTGGAGGCGCCCCTCCCTCCCCGCGACGAGGGCGAGTTAGAGATGCTATTTGCAACAGGCTGCTGCTGCTGCTGCCGCGGTAGCGCGTCCCCGGGAGAGGAGCCGGAGCGACACGTGATGTGTCTCCTTATCAGGGTGCGCGGGGCAGCGCGGGGGCGGGCAGGGGGCGGGGGCGCCCGCGGAGCGCGGCGCGGCGGGGTCCCTAACCGTGCCCATCTCTCCCCTCCAGGGAGGCGCGGAGGACGGGAAGTTAGAGCGGAGTTGATGAACTTTGCACATCCACAGAAACGCCATTTTGATTCCTTTTTCCGGAACAAGTTTGCGGCTCCCTCCCGTGCGCGCTCCCCCCGGCGCGCCCCCGCGCCCCCCCGGCGGCCCATCCTCCCGGCATGTCGCGGCGCAAGCAGCCCAGCCCCAGCAAAGTCCGGCGTAAGTACCGCGGGGCTGCCCGGCCACCGCGCTCCCTCACAAAGGACAGGAGCGTGCCTTAACTTCGGAGGGATCTATTTTTTTTTTTTCCTCTTCTTTCTTTTTCTTAAGGGGGGTGCAGAAAGAAAGATGAGGAAAAATAAATTTCGGGGAGGGGGCAGGCGCGGGGGTGAGGACGTTGCAGCGTGTCGGCTGGTCGTGCGACTTATTTAAAAAATGAAATGCTTGTTAGAGGGGAGGAAAAAGTTTCCTTTTAAAAAAAAAAAAAAGGAGGAAAAAAGTTTGGCTGGCAGCGGTGGAGATGATGATGAGTTCGTGCAGCCTCCCTCTTCCCTTCCCCCGCTCCTCCCTCTCCTCTCCTCCCTCTCCGGCTCCTGTTTTTTTTTTTTTTTTTTTTTTTTTCCTTCCCTGTTGCAGACTTTCTACCAACCAGCGGCACCAGCCGCGGCGTTTTGCCTTCAGGACCTGATGCTCATCCATATTAAACCGTCTGAGCTCAGGAATCCGGCCAGATCATCCCCCCCCTCCTGCTGCAAAGTTTATTTTTAACCAGCCACCGCCACAATTTGGATGGGGCTGCGAGGAAGCAACATCTTCTAGCCCGGCTCGCCCCCGTCTCCCGAGCTCGCCTTTTAACTTTTCCTTCGGGCTTATTTTCCTGCCGGCGGTGGCGGTGGGTCCCGCGGCGGCCGCTGCCCGCTGTTCCCGGCTGGGAGGGCCGCGCCGGAGCTGGGAAGTTGGGATGAAGGCGCCCCTTCTCCGCAGGTAGAGCCGGCTTGCGCCGCGCATCTCTCGCTGACTTTCCGCTCCCCCGGCAGGGCCGGACGGCCGCGCCTGCCTTTCCTCGGCACCCTGGTACCTCTCTCCTCTCTTCTCTACCCTTCTTCCTTACTTTATTTGATTTTTTTCGCCTTTCCTCCACTTTCTCCACCCGCCCCCCCGCCTTCCTCCCCCCCGTCCCGGTAGGGACGTGCGTGTCCTTTCCCCTCCCGGCCTGCGCGGCGGGGGCGGGGGGAGCCGTGCCCGGGGAGGGCGGGGGGCGCTGCCCCCCGTGGGTCCCCCCCGTCCCGCTGCCTTTGTGCGGTGCCAGGAACACATCCCTACGCGGCGGGGCCAGCGGCGGGCAGGGACGCCTGGGCGGCGTCACCACTACAGGAAGGAGCCGGGCAGCATCCGAAGCTGAGGAGGGGTGTCCGGGCCCTTGCCCCCTTCAGCCCCATCTTGGCGTGGTGGGGGAGCGGCGAGGCAGAAGTGACCCCGGTCCCGCAGTGGCGGTGTCTGAGGTGAAAACAAAGTTTGGGGCGGCGCGGCTGCCGCCCCCCCGGCGGTGCCCGGTGCGGATGGGAGCCGGCCGAGCCCCGTCTCTGGGCGACTGCTCTCCCTCCCCATCGCCGTTGCTACGGGCCGGACACCCCCGGCGGCGCCGCGGGGGCCGCGCTGAGGATGCGAGGCAGCTCCTCCTGCCCAGTTCGTAGCACTCGGGCTCGGCATCCCCCCGCCCCATCCGCCCAGGGTGAGGGGGCGCGGGGGTCGCGGGCCGAGCCGGGCCGGGCGGGGAGAGGGACGCGCCGAGATGCTGCAACTTTTTTTTTTTTTTTTTTTTTTTTTTCACCAGAGGAGGGAGGGCGGTGGATTGAACTTTGTCATGTCGCAGATAAGTTTCCTTTGGCTTCTTCTCCCCGCACTTCTTCCCCGCCTCCCTCCGCACGCACTCCTGGGTTTCTTCTTTTTCTTTTTTCGTTTTTAAATAATTTTCCCCCTTGCACCTCTCGGCTGCGATGTCTTCGCCTGCTCGGCATCCTCTCGGGGTTGCGCAGAAGGAGGAGAGCGCTTCTCCTGGCTCAGCACATTTCCCTGCTCGGGCCGCTGTGCTCGGCTGCGCACCCCGCGGAGGCCCGGGCGCCTCCGTGCCCCGCCGCCCTCCCACGGCCGCGCCGCCCTGTCCGGCCCGCAGCTGATGCTCTGGTCCTGCTCGCCGAGGAGCCAGCATCCTGCCCGGGAGCCACCGGGCTTATTGCTGGAGGGAAGGCGGGGGGTGGGGGTGGTGATACCAACCATTCAGTTTTAATCCCAACTCCCTCTTTCGTCTGTTTTCTCTTGGAGATAAGATCAAGTGTATTTACTTATTTGAGAAAGTAAACATCTAGTTCAGTGTGATTTGGGGGCAGTGGTCTAGGAGAGACAGTGAGTGCAGTGGATGTTTCCTACCATTCCAACATCCAGCCCCTTGCCTTGGAAAAGAAATTGCTTACTAGCAACAGGAGCAGTTGCTGAATAACGCCGTGTTGTCACCCCTACAGTGCACAGTAGACAGCTGTTATGATGGCTGAAGTTTTTTCGTTGAGGTCGGTCGTTTTGACACAAGCACTGAGTTTTGTTACCGCAGTTCCTGTTTTCCACAGGGTCAGCGTGCGTGAAAGGGATGCAGTGACTCAGGGTCAGGCCAGCCATATTTGTTTTAGGTTTTAATTTTCTCTTTGAAGACTTAAGGGTATATAGTCTTTTCTTGGTGTGCCTGCATAATGCCGATTAGCCTTAACTGGAGTTGGGTACATCCAGGAAAGAATAGGCCCTTTTGTTTGTTAGAAACCCAGAAACAGCATGAATCCATCATCCAATCAATCAGAGTACCAGGGCTCTCCCTCACCTGCCGGCAGGGACGCATCCAGTCTCTCATGCTGCAGGGCAGCTGTTCCTGACCGAGTGTGGCCTCTTTTGCTCCCTCACCTTCCTCCTTCTGGCATCTGTATTTGCAACTGAATTCATGTAGTTGGAAAAACATCATCCTTTAAGTGCAATTGAGTAAACTTTTATTCTCCTTTCATTTCACAGCTTCTAGTTGTTAAATTGTTGTTTGTCTATCAGAAGTGACTGTATACACATTTCTTTGGAGAACTAACAATGCTAAAGAAAAAAAATATATATATTTGGCTTATATAGCAGGCTGTTGACTGGTTTTGGTTGGGTTTTTTTTCCCCCCACATGGAATCTGAGTGTTTGAAGCTTCACTTGCAGATTTCAGTGTAATGAAGCATCTTACTCTGACTTAGTTCACTCAGGTTGTGATCCCATTCTTAACTCTTTACAGTATTCAGTGATCCTCTGACAAAATGGCTTTTCTTTTTGATTGAGGATTGGGAAGTAACTTCAAGTTTCAAAACTGGGAAAACTGAATCTCTTCATTACCTGTCAGTAGTATGTGTGATCTCTTTTGGTACCAAAGATAAGTGCGGTGTTTCCCAAAGTGTACAAACATTTACCTCTGTAGTGCTTTCCTCACTCCTTAAGGATATCACTTTGCCTATGTTGAAGTAACACTACAGTCATAACAGTAGCTTGACTTTAGTCTGTGAAACTTTCTTCTTAAACAGAAAAGGTTTGAATTCTCTCAGTTGGATTTGCTTTCTCATTTAAATTAAAATTGGTGATGCACTTACACTGTATAGATTAAAAACATATAGATAAATCCCTTTGGTTATATTCATTATCCCTTGTAAAAGTAGGTGGTGCTTAGAAGGTCATAGGATAAGTGTTGCTAAGCAGCTAAACAGAAGGATGCTAAAATTAACCTGAGTGTTTTTGAAAAGGATTCACTTTTTAAGTTGCAGTAATTTTTAATTGGCTTAAAATACACCTTTTGCTAGTAAGACACCAGAAAAAAAATTGCTTAGATGCATAAGTAAAGCTTTCCAGGGTACTGTGTCAAATCTTCAAATTACCTACATACAGGAGTAATTCTACCTTCCCCCAGTATGCCTAAATTTTATTAACATCGGGCCCTCCATTTGTGCCCTTTGTAAATGTCCTTCCAGGGTTATCTGTTGCTCCAGGAGCATCTGATGTATGTTGGATAGCAGCCTGTAGGGACAGTCTTGGGAAAAAAGAAACTGCAGAAGTTCCCCAGGAACAGGCAGA
The DNA here is from genome assembly GCF_052056855.1 of Sturnus vulgaris. Taxonomy (NCBI): domain Eukaryota; kingdom Metazoa; phylum Chordata; class Aves; order Passeriformes; family Sturnidae; genus Sturnus; species Sturnus vulgaris. Next base: position 72,006,471 of record NC_142243.1, on the reverse strand, counting down.
AAACAAGTAAATCCTGTTAGTCTGAAATCTATGCATGTGTGTAAAAAGCCCCTTTTAACTTTTTGATGAATGATGCCTGAGTTTGGAAATCTCTGTTTTAGGTGTACACTCTTAAAACATGTGAAATCATGTCTTCCTCTTTCAGCACGATAAAGGTTGTTTTGAAATGAGTGTATTATTGGACCGTGTTACTAGACCAGTTTGTGACGGCTGCCTTGTTGGTGTGGTAGCTTCTTTCTTAGGAGGTAATTGTCTGTAGAGGAAGATGGCAGTGCTGCTTTTTATTCTCCTGAAGGTAGTGAGAATGCTTGTTGCTCTCTGTCTTCTGCCTCCTTTCTGAATTTGAGCAAGATGGACAGTCATAGGGTTACAGCTTTAAAATATACCTTTTCAGCAGCATTCTACAACTTGGAAAAGGGCCAGAAACTGCTTCATGTTCTTTTGAGAACAGCTTTATCGCGGATGGAGTGCTCAGGTACCCTGCAGCTTTGCTGGAAAGTCTTTTAAGGAGCAGATGTAAACTTTGAGGGTGAGAAGGAATTGCCTTCTGAGACAGTGCAACAGCTTTTTTCTTGCTCTGGGGTTGGAGGTTTAACTTGACTAGTTGTTGTTCAGCAGTCAAAGCAGATTTTCTCTGGGGAGGCATATGAGGAATCCTTTCTCTGCGTGCATTGTTTTATTTTGTTTGCTTGTTTGTTGCTTTCTTTTTAATACCCTACATAAACCAGCACCTGTGGGAGCTGTGGCTTCCCCCTCTCCCCCACACACATTTAGAATAATCTTTACAGGCAGTGATTTCAAAGGCAGGACTTGGGTATTTTTGGGAATGTCACTCTCTGGTGATACACTGAAAAGTTAAGGTATTTGTATGGAGCCAGCATGGGCTTGAAACTTGCAGAGCTTTGCCAGGCCAGGTTTGGCTATCAGCGTTTGATTACAAATGAACATAGGTGAGGTTGGCTGAGGTGGGAAGTGCTGGCTCTGTTCTGGGGTACTTCTGAACAGGAATTGCAGGAGCATTGACTCTTTGTTCTTCTTTGGTGCAAGAAATCTGATGATGGCTTATCTTTGATGTCTGCCAGTGATGTTTTTCCCACCTGAAGGTGTTCCCTCCACCTCACCCTATACCACTCTGTTTTGAATAGCAACACTTGAGGGCCAGTGACTTAAAAGAGTACAAACTTCTGAGGCAGCAGTACCACAGCATCTCACCCTCCTTCCTTCAGCATTTTACTTGGAGTAGGGTGACAGAACTTATTTAGAGCTTGTGCTAATGCTTTATTATGAAATGTTGAAAGTAGAAATAATTGCCAGCTGGGGCATATGCTCTGGGCTCCTGTTGGGTGGCTTGTTCATGTTGTGGTGGAAAAGGGTCAGAACAAGGAAAAGGGCCTGGACAAAAGGGAGAAGAGTCAGTGGGATACTTGTCTTGTGGCTGTGCTGGTATGAAACCTGTTAGAGCAGCCTCTTGCAGTCAGAGAGGAATCGTCCTGATGTCACTGAGCAACGCCTGGACCTGTGCTTCCTTTAGAAACAACACAGGCCTTCAAGTGTATCCTGCTCTTTTTTTTTTTTTTTCCCTAATAATATTTCAGCCTTCAGGTTGGCCAGCCTAGCAATCAATAAAGGTGGTTGCCTTTGACTAGGTGCTTTACAAAAATACATAGTTGATGGGTGGTGACTGTTTATTCAGAGTGATTCAACTAAGTAAGGCTAAGGGAATCTGAATACCTCTTTAAAGATGTAGAGAGAGGCAGCTGTTTCAACAGCAGGATTCATCTGCGGAGTCCCAGTCATCCACAGAGGTGTTACAGCAAGGGAAAAGAAAAACTGTCAAAATCCCCCAGGGCATTGTTAGGCTTCTGAGCTAAAACAGGTATTCCAAGGACCATTAGAGAGGGAGGCCTTTCAGGCCTTGATGACCTCTCCTGTCTCCTTTGCAGGCCTTCCAGCAGAAGCATGTGGAATGCAACTTTCAAATTCGTTTTCCTGCAGCTAAACTTCCTGAGTAAAAATGCTTTTTGTTTTATCTTATTTACTTGTATAATATCAGAGCTTCGAGAGATCCTTTTCCTTTTGACGAAGACATCCCCACATACTGCTGTCTTAAATTTCTTTGAAGATCCATTTGCACAAGGGATGTTATTTGTGTGAGGCTCTGAAAAAGTGTGGGAAAGATGCTTGCACACAACGTCCAAGTGACTTCCCAGTGTAATTTCTGTCCGCTTTGAAAAATGGAATTTAGACTTTCAAGTCACTCTGGATAAAAAACGTGTTAAGCATCTTGGAAATTTTCTGTGCTGATGTACCAAGTGACTTGTTAATTTGGTTCTAAAAGAGAAAGATATTTTACGATTAATAGTGGAATTGCCAGCCTCTCATACATGTAGAACTTCTCCACTTGGCATCTCCTGGTAGATACTTTAACAGGTGTTAGCATGTGCTTTCTTGAAACAGCACAAATGTACCCGTAGGTGTTTTAGGAATGGGGGCTTGCATCATCTGTCCTTTGAAAATGGAGGATGATCAGCCTTTGACAAACTTTTTTTAGTTAATTTAGGTATGTGCTTCCTGTCTGAGGATGAGAGGAACAAAATGTTCACATTGAAGTGTAGCTGTCCTTTGCTTTTATTGTGTGTGATTAGCTGGCTTTAACTGGAGCCCTTATTAGTGCTGTTTCATACAGCAGGTGATGTCAATGTTAAGGTGTATCGGTACCTGGGAGTGCTTTGCTCAGAGCTCTTGCATCACAGCAGTAAATTCCACTGCTGTGTTCAGGCTGGACTTCTTCACACTGGTAACATTAGAGTTTGGACAAGGGAGAGCTGCTTTGGATTTTGCACCAATACACAGCACTACTTCCTTGTTAATTTGGACCACTCTCATTTTTGGGTACGGGAAAGAGCCTAGTTTAAGTTCCTGTTTTTGCTACACAAAGTGTATTTTCTTCATTAAATTAAGTTCATCACATCTCATTGCTCTTTGTGTTTTGAGAACATGAGAAAAAGCTAAGTCTTTTTCTGATGTTGATGCAGTTGCCAGTGTATTGAGGAAATACACCGGGTGTCAGTGGTGTCTTGTGCATGTGCTCACCTGCTTCATCCCCTCCTTCTCCCAAAAAGCATTGAGGTATCCTGAATTGGTCTTCAGCTGGATAACTTGCAGCACAACTCATACATTCAGCTGTGTGTCCATCGTTATGCTTTTGGGTGGGAAGAAGGAGGGCTGCAGAAGGAGGCTTGCTTTCTAAGCAAGACACTGAAGGTTCAGGAAATGGAAGCACATGCCATAGAAGCCAGCTGTAGAAGAGCTGTAGCTGGATTACTAAGGGATTCCATTTGTGAGGTTTGACTGTATTTTCCAGGGGAAGAGCTGTGAGTGCAGTAAGAAGTGCTTCTCTACAGAGATGTAACTTCTTGCATTTAGCTGTCAAGTATATTTCTTTTGGTCTGTTCTTCCAACTGCTGCAGGTATTGTTTGTTCTTCCTTATCAGATGGCCCAGCCAGGTATTGCTAAGTACACCCTGCTATATTTCCAAGTAAGGTTCAAGACTGTGGTCATTGTTAGTTTCTGAAAGAAGTCTTGGAGCAACTTCCCAGCCTTTACAGCAGATAGGTGTGTTTTCTGCTTGGTACGATTTCCTGTCACTCTCTGGACTGTCAGGAGCCTGACTGTCCATGTTGTAAAAGGGTAAAGATAGCTGTAGCAGAGTGCCCCTGTTTCCCTGGTGTAAACTTGCTTTATTGTTGGAAACTGGTTTTGTTCAAAAAGTGAAGAATTTTTTTTTCATATCAGTGTTGCCTACACTTTGTGGGAGAAATATTCTCTGTCCTCTGTCTCCATTCCTCCTTTTTGCAAAATGGCAGTGTCTTTTTGCTGAGCCTGCAGTGGCTACCATGTTCAGCCAAAGCAGGGGTGAATTTCTAGGGGTGAGGGAAATGATCCGTACCTCAGAGTGGATGCCGGTTACCTTGGGAGGAAGCCATGCAGATTATAAACTCTGCAGGAAGGGTCTGGTGGATTCTGTAAACTCTGTGGCCTCAATAACTGCAGTTTCAAGCAGCTTCCAATCTCTGCTTGCAAAGCTTTTGGAACTTGTAAGCTCTTTAAATCTAGTAACTGAGGATTTTCCATGCTTCTCTTTTCCCTTGAGGAAAAAAAAGTTAGAAATACCAAGTAAGGTTACTAATTTTAAATACTCAAAAGCCAACAAATGAGACTTGAGGTGTTCACAGAAGGATGAAGTAGATAAGGTGAACACAGATCATGCCCTGTTACAGTTGCTGTTCCACGTTTAAAAAATCAATAGATACTTAAATAGTAGGTAAAAGTGGAAAACATGTCTTCATTTGAAACAACAGCAAAATTCTTTCAGGTTTCTCTGGACTAAGATTTTATGTGGGGTGTATACAGCTGAAAGCTCTTGAGAATTCGTAGCATGAAAGATGCCAGGAAACTTTAAAAAACTGAAATACTAATAGTGTCTTTGTATTTTTTGGTATTTGAAATTCCTGCAGGTGTAGTTACAGTCCGTGCATCTGTTTTAGGAACTTGTTTGATAAACAGCAAATGGAATTTGTGATATAATAGTCTGTTTTGACTAAATTCTTCCATCCAGGTTTTGGGCATCATTGCAAGCGTGGCCATTGCTGTGTCCTTTTTTTCAGTCCTAGAGGTTGTTCTTTTGCTTTTTTGAGTATATTCAGTCTGGTTAGTAGGAGGAGGACTTGTCCTTCCCAGACCTGTCCTTCCCGGCAGGAAAAGGGGAATGTAGAGAATTCTCCCTGAGGATGGATTTGGGACAGAGATGGCCCCTGTGTATTTGGGGCCAGAGTTTTTATTTGCACCCTTGCGTAACTGAGTCTCCATAGAAAGAGATGTGGGTTAGTGGCTTCGCAACGCCACATAGGCCACAGGCTTGCACGTGGCCATGCTCTGCCCCAGAGCTGACCGGCTACTAGCACTGCATTGGAGATGTGCTGATGCCTCCCCGGGGTTGTCCTGGAGATTCAGGACAGAAGGATCTGCTGTTGCCTGACTTTCGACCTCATGCATTGGCAGCCTCTCTGGTGCTTGCATGGCCCGAATCAACTGACTTGCAGTAAATGTTTCCGTTTGTGTGCTCGCTGTCTTTTCAAAATGATTGCTAAAAAGTATTTGGGCCAAAAATAATCTACACTGGACAAGAAGATGCCAGCAGCATGTGCAAATTGCATGCTGTAGTTACTGTCCCAGCTACTAATTCAAACAGAGCTGCACAGATACGGATTAGGAAAGTCCAGACTGCTGATTTAAAAATTTCCAGTATTCTGGTAATAGATGTTTATGTGAGCTGCCTAGTCCAAAGACCCAGGAAATGAACTGGTGGTGGTCTTTGTTTAATTCTTGGTATGCAGATGCCAAGTGTTATGCTTTGATTTCCTACTCTGTAAACTCTTCGGGGCAGGGATCAGCATTCAATTACTGAGTTTTGAAAAGCCACCTAACACACTGTGGAACCGACCTGCACAGCACTACCTCAGTATAAATGTTTAATTATAACTATCTTCTTACCCCATAATGGATCCTTTCCAGATACCAAGGTAGAGGCATGATGGGAACCTGCACTGCTCCTGCTGAGGTGTCTTCTTATAAATAGACAGCTTTGGTTGTGAAGCAGCATTTGAGCAGCTCTCATAAATGCCTGCTTTGCGCGTGAGGGGACATGTTACTTACTGATTTCTTTTCTAGGCAGTATAGGTGCAAGTATATGCACATGTTCAGGAGTCTGCCTCTCGTTGTTTGGTTTAGAAGCAAATACGTTCCTAGCTTTAATATGTGTTCTAAACCATCAGTCACATCACATCCTTTTCTCTCCTTTTTACTTCAAGTCTGTATGTAAAAGGGACAAATGTTAGAGTTCTGAAATTAGGAAATTAGAAGAAGAAACTGGGAATAAAAAGGTATCACTCCCTCAGTCACCTTCCCAAGACTGAAATGAAGTGCAGTTACTAGCTCTTACCATTCACAAAGTAATTTAATTCTGTTGCCTTGAATGACTTGTGTTGTAGTGTTAAACTGAATTCTTAAATCATCCCAAAAGTGATGTATGTATCATTCATTATGTTTATACAGCATAAAAGCATATGGAGTAATGGAAACATCTAGAAATTAGACCTCCAGAGAAGACTCCCATTTTAATCAGGTTACTTACTTGGATTAAACCAACCCAAATTTAAAACACATGGGCTCATGTACTAAACTAGTTGCACTTTCAGCACTCCAGGGGTCTGTCTGGGAGTTTATCGGTGCGTTGTTATAGTCTGTTCCAGCCAGCTTTGCAGAAGCAGTTTGGTGTTACTAAGGTTGGAATAAGCTGATGTCAGATTTTTGTCCACAGTGCATAGCAAGTAGAGGTCAAACACTTGTACAGCCGGTGATACTATGACTTGTTAAGAATGTACGCAGCAGGTCGCTTTTCAAAACATCTTTTGAAAAGCAGCCTGTGAGAGCAGTGCCATGTAGAAGAGACACGCATCTTCCTCTGGCATCAGCAAATGGATGCATCCTATCACATTGGACTGCTGAGCATGTTTAGTCATGTTACTGTAATAAGCTCTGGGAACAGGAATGGGTTCTGCCCTGTTTTGCTTCGGGAAGATTTGAATGAATTTGACTGGTTTGTTCCAGGGAAACTTGTGTTTCTGTGTGCTGCTTCTGTGCTCGGTACAGAGAAGTAAGGAATCGAGTTTGTTTTGTGGCTGAAGGAGTGTTTCTTTGCATTATAGGATTGCTAACATTACAGTACCTAAATTCTTATTATTTAGAAGAGATAAGACTAAAAGCATGACTCCCAGAATTATCAGTGTTTCTGGTACTGATAGTGTACAAACCTGTTTGGTTTTGGGACTCCCCTTTGCCCAGATAAACTTGAGTATTAGGGACCTTTCTTGTGCTTCCAGCCATAGCCCTCAGGCATCTCTATTTTTCCTGCCCTGGTGAATCATCCTCCAACATAGATACATGTGCCTTGGTGGGGGTTACCATCTTTATCCTTATTTTTTTTGTCTTATCCTGACAGCTCTCAAGGTATTCTCTGAATTTGCTTAGGGGGGATGTTGTGTGTGCACGTGTATGTCAGCAGCAAGTCTAGATCGAGCCAAGCACTGATCCTGCAGACACTTTAAACACAGATATAATTCTACTTAAGCAAGTTGTTCCTTTAAAGTCAAACTACTGGCATAGGCAAAAGTTAGGAGAAGTATTTCGGGATTGGGGCCTGCCTTTAACTTTCAGAAAAAGTATCATGACACAAGCCAGAATCTTTAACCCATGTGAGCCACAGCTCCAAACTCCTCTCACCAACTTCTGAACTTCTTCAGGAGTCATTGCTCAGCCCAAGGAATTGTTGCAGCTGTTGCAGCCTGAGCAGAGTTGGTTTTGAAGAGAAGTGGCCAGAAACGTGGCCATGAACCCAAACTTCTTCAATTCACTGTGTGTGCAAGAGTTAAATGAAAGTACTCCAGCAGCTCATGTGCTCTCTGTGTGCGCATACTTTCCTAATCTTGACATGGGGTCTGAGCTGCAGGCTCTGAGGGTGTATGTGAAGTTGGCTTGGCTGTCACCTTTTCACTCCCCGGATCTGGCTGTGGCTCAGCACGGGGATGCACCCTGCCGCTGGGATTACTGGCTACAGAGAGCCAGCTGCCTAAAACCTGCCTGCATGGGACTGGCCGGGCCGAGAGGCCTGGCACAACTCTCTTGCCCTCGCACTGCTTCCTGCCCTTGCTGAGAGCAGTAGAGGGAAGGAAAAACTGCTGCACTGGCTCCCCTTTCCTGCGCCTGGAAGACCTCTTGCACCCGTCTTGTGCACTTGGGTCGATCTGGACGAGCTTTCTGCTCCTCTGCTATCATAATTTGGCTGGAGAATAGCTGCCTCCATGGATGGGTCTGCTTTAAAACAGGGGAACAGCTGTGCAGAGCGGTCTCTTGATGCTGGTGGGCTGTCCCTGCATATGGGGAGAGGAAGGGCAGAGCACGTGTTCTCCTCTAGGTGACAAAGTCCTAAGGGCAACTCGGTCTTTGGCTCTCCGGGAAGAGAAGCTGCAGTTCTTTCAGTCAACAGCACGCTGTCAAAAATCACTGAGCATTTCTGACCGTAGGCTGGAAATGAAAGCTGCCAGTCTTTTTTTCCCACTTAAGTTTCTTTGGAGAGGCTGCCAGTGGCCACCTTGCCCCATCTGCAGACATGTGGGCGGGAGTGGGGGTAGCCAGCAGGAGGGAACATCACCAAAAAGGCAGAGTGATTTGGCTTGTGGCCACACACAGGAGCAGGAACAGCTGCCTAGATGGCCCCCGGAGCCTCACTGATGTCAGCATAACCAGCGCTCCTTAAAACACAGCAGCGTGTGTGGGGGGTGACAGGGAGCAAGGCTGGGAAAGCAAAGCTTCAGGGGGTTAAGCAGTACATAAAACCACCTCCACGGTTCTTTTTTTCATCCCCCTCTTCTAAACAGACCTCTACTTTCTATAGGATTGGGAAGGGTTTGGGTGAGTGAGAGTTATGAGAAATTCATAAAACTAAAACAAGTTACCAAAAGCAAAGAGCAGAAGGAATATGCATTGTAAAATTTGCATGTGGCTGCAGTGTGTCTGTTTGCTTGGGATTTTTCCTTCTAAGAGAAACGTGGCTAGGAACAGTTCAGCAGTGTTGGATAAATCTGTCAGTGCTGTTCCCTCCTTTGTCCCTATGTTGTCTCTGAGAACCTGTCACACTGTGACAGATCATACTGTCAAAGATCATACTGTGTTTGAAAAGTATCTGGCTTGCCTTGGGATGCTGTATGAAGTATGGCAGGATGTGGCATCCTGCAGGGAGTATGTCATGTGTGCTGACTTGGCCTCCTGCGTGTGCTCGAGCAGAGGAAGGGAATGCACATCAGAAGAACACAGTTGTTCGCAGCTTCCTTCCACTCCCCTTGGTTGTTCCAGAGAGACAGACGGCACTTTGTGTCACCCGTGAGGTTTACCGAAGCTGCCTTTTCTGGTATGTTGCTAACCAGGTTCCCTGATGGAGATGCCTCTGCATGGTTAAGGGCGGGGGGGCCCTGTCTCATGACTTCCCTGGTGTGGGATGCGCAGTGCAAAATTACCCCTGTCATAGGTACTCAGCTGGATGAATGTGAGTTCCTCTCAGGCCAAAGATGGCTTTTTCCAGTTTAATAGCTAACATAGCAGTTTCCAGAAGTCACAAGAGAATCTGACGTGTAGCTGGAAGTGCTGAGGGAAGAGGATACCAGCTTTTCCAGAACTCTGCAGCTCAGTCACAGAACGAGGTTGGACTGGACATGAAACTGGATTCCAGGGTGACGTGGTGATTGCAGCCTCTGCCGGCTTTGCTTCTTCCCACAGCTGGGGAGTTGATTTTCCCAGTAGGCCTGTGCCAGCATAGTCCTGCTGCTAGTCTTGTGGTGTTATCCCAACACAGAAGTCGTGCTTGAATAGCTTGCAAAGTGGTAAGCAGCACGCAAATCTAGGCGACAGGGGTGAGCCAGCCTACCCGGGCTTCTTGCAAAGCTGAATTTGCAAAATGCTGTCTCCATCAAGGGCGATGTAATAATAAGTTGCAGAGATTCCGTCTTGAAAAACAAACAGTGAAATACAGGCGTTGGGGGAGGAGGGTGTTGTGCTCTTTTATAAGGCTCTTGCTTTTTCTTAACTCAGGTTAACTTTACCAGTTGGATTAACTTTTCCTGTATAATTCCAGAATTCTGGTAGTAATTAGGAAACGTGACAGAGGGTCACAGCCCTCATACGTGGCCGAGTAAGCATCTAGTCACATTCTTTTCAATTGGGACAGTGGCATGAAGAATTTCTTTATTGAAGGTCACAGAGGGAGACAGTAAGAGAGGCAGAAAAAGAACCCAAATGCTGTGAATCCAGTCCTGTGTCTCCACCATTAGATCATGCTTCCTGTCTAGGCAGATGAACCCACATAAAAACCTTGGTTCACAAACAGATGACATCCAAGTACTACCAGCATTGTAAAATACAGCTAGGACTAATATATTTGCTCTGACTTTCATCTTGAGTGCCTGGTGGAACACCTGTAAGTATTTACATTTTAACATGAGCTTTTGTGCTTGTGAAAGCAGACAGTTTGACAGCACTGACCTCTCACACAAAAGCCTGAATAAGTGATGAACTTCCAACAAATCCATGACCTGAACCCTGCTGGATGCATATTGAAGGCAACAAGTTAATATGGCTTGTGGCAGTACCAACAAGAGGCCTGGCTTTGTGCTGGGCTCTTCTGGTGGAGGTGGTCTACAAGTGAGCCTCTAACTACTGTCCCTATCCAAAGGGACAGTATCCAAAGGCCTGGAAGTAAGCATGCCTGTATTCACTGGCTGGGTGAGAACTTCAGGCAGATGTTTGGTGCAGAAAAAACTTAATTTTTTTCCGAAGGTTTCTTGTCCTGCTGTTTGGCTCTGACCCCGGATGAAGGGTTTGGTTTATATTGCAGAGGAGGCAGAAGGGTGGATGTGTCTCCTCCCAAGGAGAGCATTTCAGAGTTTGCTGTGTTTGAATTGAATTGAGTGGCAGTTAAAACTTCAATTATGGGCATCTCTGGAGTTGGACGTGTCTCTGCTGCAAGCACAGTAACCACTGGCCGTCAGACAGGGATGACAGCCCTGGTACTGTAACCTCTGAAATCACCCTGACCTGAATCATGTTGAAGCTGTGGCTCTTTTGACATTGCCTCAGGACTGCCCTGTCCTGGAATGAGCAGTTCCTGGTACCTGCTTCTTCAGTGAAGCTTGGATTCAGAGCAGAGAATGCCTCCTCAAGCTGACAGAAATGCCTCTGGATCTGTTGCAGGAGGTGCTTTAGGTCTGTGCTAAATTCTGTGGTCATGCTGTGTTTTTTGCCTGCAAAACCAAAAACCAGAGGGAGTCCTGATTGTGTCTTAATACCGAGTCAGACCCAAAGCTTGTCATGCCCAAGATACTGGTCAGTGTGGATTTATCTAAAGAGTATGGCAAGAGGGCGCCTATTAATGACGCTTTCCTAATGTACTCTGCCACAACATACAGCTTCTGGAATTCCTTGAGCCAAGGGGTATTTATGTAGTTACAGTATTTAGATTCAAGAATCCTTTTTTTGTGAGTTTGTCCAGTGGCTTTTTGAACCTGTACTGACTCTTGGTATGTTGTGATGGTGAGTTTTGCAGTTTATCTGTATGTTCTGTTGGAGAGGAGGTGAAAAACTGATTTTCTAAACCTCTCATTTTATGCTTTCACTTAATACCATTTAGGACTTGTACTAAGGGAAATAGTTAGTATTCATTCGCTACCAACATTCTCCACACCTTTCTGGACAATTGCTGTATCACCTCTGTGGCCTTTCTCCCAGGTTGGAGTCCTAATCTGAGTACCATTATTTTGCAGAAACTGTTCCATACTTCTGGCTTTTTACAATGTTCATCATCAACGTTCATCAAAAGCTTTTTAAAGCTTTGGTTTGCCTTGTTAACATCTATCACAGGCACATGCCAAAAATACTTTATTTGCCTAGATATTTATTGCTGTAAGACATATACTTGGACAGGCTTTAAAGATTTCCAGGTGCTGCCATGATTCTGCAGCAGCTTTTTTGTGAAACTTTCTCCATGTTAGCATGTTGCAATCAGAAGATGCTGATTGGTGAGGTTGTTTGCAGGTCTGGCTCAGTTACTTCCAACCTGATTGCTTGAAAACTGCCTGTTTAAATTACTCTTTTCTTGCCATTTTCCTTCCTAGATATACTGCTGGTTTCCATGAGCAATGACCCTGTATCCCCCCACTTAATATGCCCCCCCTGCTTCCTCCCTACAAATGGCAGCCTGAAGCATGCCCTATATATCTAAAACCTTGGTGAACACAGCTTACCAGAGACAAGGGACATTTGTCCTTGCTCTGGGTGTTTCTTTAGGTTCTACTTAAACAGAGAGATATTACCCACAATAAAGTTTGCCCACTTCCTATGCTCGCCTCCTCATTTGGGGTGATGACTAGGATTCAGTTTATTTTTGGCCAGTATCAGAGGAATTCTTTGAGCTTGCTGAAGAAAAATTAGCATATTCTGCAATTCTACTGTGTTTCCATCCCTTTTTTAATATTTGCTAGTTGAGAACCCACTTCTCCACCTGTAGGACTGACTAGTCCATGTTGGTGGACTTTGAGATTTTATTTTTTGCAACTGAAACAATTTTGCTTCAGTACTAGCCATAGTGCTAGTATTTACTTAGTTAGATTGCTTTACAAATCAGTGCTTACAAGGCTGCTGAAATGCTGCCGCTTGTGGAGAGTGAGGAAGGAGAGGTTTAGATCAGGTCGTGCTAACCCCTTTCTTCCTCTGTGTGCTGCACATTCTTCACTGCTGACATGGCCTAAAAAGGAACCTTGCCTTTTAAAGCTCTACCTTAACCTGCCCACCAAATTATGTGTACTACTTGATTTGTGTTTAGCTGTTTAAAACTTTATTCCAACTTGCCTGAACTGGGAGCTTAGTTGCAAGGGTGACACTAGTGATTTGAAACCTTCTGGTAAGGAAAACCTGTCACAGTGAGAACTTAATTTTATCTAGATTTCTTACTCCCTATATGAAGCCTCTCAGGACTGGTGAAATGTAGTGGTCTTAGGAGAAACAAGTCCTGTTCATCAGGTAGTACTGATTTATGATGATAATCTTTGAAGGTTGCTGTGTGTAAATAAGCTGTTCAGCACTTATTACTGAGCTCTGTAGACTTTGTGAATTATATAGTATTTGAAAGTATCAAGCATATGTGTTTGGAGAAAGGAAGCAGAGGCTGTTCTTTTAAACTATCAAGTGGTTATAGGTCTGATTGTTGAATTCAGAGCTCCTCTTGTATTGCTCTGCTGCTGCTCTATGCATTTAGTAGCTTAAGTTTAAATTTAATATCATAAAGGTCATGTGAGGAACAAGGAATGGAGCCCTAGCGTGGCCTATGCTTTGCAGGTGTCTCACTGCTCTTGGGTGTTAGATCAGGAAAACCTAAAAATAAACATAAAATAAAGTCATTGTGTATGTGTAAGCAGGAGAGCATGTTTATGTTGCTTTAATTAGAAGTATTTTCTTGACTGCTTGTTTTCTTGGGGTATGTATTCAAAATAATAAATATTTTAAATATCTTAAAGGTATGCCTTAAAGTGCTAGGCCAGAAAGCTGGTAAGGACTTTTTGTGTTTGTTCCTCTGTCTTTTGAAAGTTCAGTTTTGGCTCAGTCAGTTCTCTTAACAGACTTACTGTGCAGCTGATGTAGTTGTGCTGGCAGAAGGAGGTGGGAGAAGAACAAAGGATGACAGGACTTCTGACTGCAATGCAGGTAGAACAGATTTTAACAGGCTAGGCAACCATTATTAAAAAGACCATTGCTCAAACCATCAAAACCATCGTGTCTTCCTAGTGAAGCAAACACCAGGATGAAAAGTGGTAGAATCAAGTGGAATGCCTTTTTCCAGTTTGTCTTTGCAAGGTTCTCGAATCAAACATGGATGCAACAAGATGCATTATCTGCTAGGATGGATCCTTGATCCTGGAATCAGTGCTGCTAGGTTAGTGAATTCCTGTAGACAGAGCCTAATTCAAGCTTGCTCCATGGATGAGGGGTGATCAGCAATGTCTGTTGTATTTGTCCTTGTATATTGGAACTGCATCTCCTGTGTATGTTTTGCTTAGTATCTTTGCTGTCTTGGAGTTGTGATATTGAAAAACCAGCACAACCCTTTTGCATTGTTTTAAAAATGGTTCATTTTTATCATATAGGCTCTTACCTGCCCTCTGGCTTCCAGCCTACTTGAAGGTGAGACTGAACATCCCGTCCATGGCTACTGCCAGTTCATGGGTATCTCTGCTGTGATTCCAGTAACTGTAAGAGTGGCAGGCTTTTGTTAATAGAGCCACTTTCCCCAGTCCCTCCGCTTTTCCTTCTTCCACTTGCCCCTGTCTTTCAGGTGCATTGTGGTGTTTGCCTTTAAAGGTTGTGTTTAACACCACTTCTATTCAAGCATCTTCTCTCCACCACTTCAAGGCAAGTATTCTTCCAGGTATTTGACTGCAAACAATGAAAAGGAAAAATCTCAATGGAGATCTGTTCTTGATGTGTTTTATCTCTTTGAAGATGCATTTTTTCTAGAGTCTTTTGATATTTAGGTATTTCCTCCCAAGCTTTCCCTTGGTAACTAAAAAAATTCATAATGACGCTGAATTAGTGACTTCAGAATGCTTTCCTTGGCAACCTAAATGGGCATTTGACATCATGGGATGAAGAAGCAGCAAAACCAGCTTGAAGAGGTTTGGTTGTTTGGGTTTGTTTTTTTTTTTTTTTGTAATTTGTTTACCCCCTCACCTCTAGCAGTTCGCTCCTGCTGTTGTAATCTTCTGAGATGCTGATACAAGGGTTAGTGGGGTTTCACTGTAAGCCTTATCTCTAAAATGTTCTGAGTAGCCAGTCCTCTTTAATTTTTTGTGTATTCAGACAATCATACCTCACCAACTTTTGTTTTGAACAGTAAAGGGGAGGCAAATCATAGGCTTTCCCTTGCATGGGAATGAGCAACTGAAGGATGGGAAGAGCTTTTGGAGAGATGTTGACTCTCAGTAAAAGCAGCACAAAGCTACGTGTTGTTTTTATCAAGAGGCTTGAGAGTTTTGGCTGCAAAGATAGTCTCATCTTCCCACCTTGTCACACATGCTTTGTTTTCTCTCTTGATGTAAATCTTGTTACTGCACTAGCTGTGTAAAAAAAATCTGGAAATCAGGTCTCCTTTAGCTGTTCTTTATGTTTCCAAATTAATTTCCATCTTGAGAGAGTATCTTTCTTAATCATGCTTGATATTGTGTAAGGAGATTATGTTTCATCATGTAAGATTTTGGTCCAGGTTTTGTTCTGACTGGGCTGGTACAAATCTGGTGCAGTTTTTCCAGTGTTGGTGTGTCTTTTGTCGAAGAAGTTGGTTTGAGTAGCTAGGGGCAGAGTATCAATCACAGCCCAGAAATACCAGCTTAAGGAAAATAAGAGTGAACACTGATGTAGGTTTTGTTGGAATGACCAGGCTTCTATTATAAGATAGGAAACTAAACATAAGCTATAAGCCAAGTAAATACAAAGACTGTAGCAGCACATTTCCAAGAAAATTATCTTGTTGCAGACGAACGTGGCCTGTGAAAGGGCCTTATGGCATCTGCACATTCAATACAGGCTCTATCAGTAGCTATCTTCGGTTACGATAGTCCCAGTTGTTTTTAGATTTCTGCAGGTTTTTTTTGTAACTGTTTGGGGGAGTAGCATATAAAACAGGGCAGCATGTAGAAATCTAAAACTCCAGCCAAAAGACACCTCCTTTTTGTGTCTACGTGTTGCAGCTGTCTATCTCTTGGCAGCAGGCAGCCTGTGTAGAATGTGAAGTTTTAGCACTGAAACGTGGAAGAAAGAATTAAGGGGTTCTGAACTTAAAATGTGATTTTATAGAGAATTTCAGTCCTCACCATTGCTTAGTTATTTGGAGACTGTAGGGTCAGTTTTTTTCCTTTCAGTAACTCCTTATATTCACTGTATGATAAACTGAGACAGGTTGCTAACTCTTCACTTTCCTCAGTTCTGTAGTTTAGTAATCAAATTAATTGGAGCCAGTTGCATGGATACCCAGCTGGGAGGAAAGGCAAAAAAGAATGCATGCATGTATTTTGTTGTGGAGAGACTTCACTTTTTTGCCATGAAACACTTTCGTATAAGGCAAATAAATGCTTTGTTACAGGGATGTCAGTATGGGACATTTTGTTTCTGCATAAATTATGGATAACATCATAACACCTAGGGCATAGTTACACCTTTTTATCTCCCCTTGTTCCACCTGGGAAGGCAGAGGATTTTGTGAGATGAGCCAGTGTAAGAGCTTCCCTCCAACACTGAGTTTTTGCATTTTGGAGGAAGCAGATGCATGCTTTTGTACCGAGCAAGCAAACTGAAAAGGGAAAAGTGTAGTAAGACACTGTGAGACTTTCCATTAAAACCTAGTTTTTAAAAATTACTTTGTGTCTTCAGTTATGCAGGTGTAGTCAGAATAGAGAATGGAAACTGTGTACGCAGGGCTCTGAGAAACAGGGTTTGGGTGCTGATCTCCATCTTCCTTGTAGACTAAATCCATGCCTTTTGCCCAGGGTTTTCATTATTGCAGCCCAGCCTGAGATGCGGTTTTCCTTTCGGCCGAGACATTTGTATTGCTGTGGTTGTTACATCTGCCCTGGGCAAGCAGAGAACGCCAGCACGGGCAGTTCCATGCGCTGGTGGTACTGCGCTGACTTAGAAAAGTACGGGTAAAGTTGTTCAGCTGTCTAGTGCACGGATGAAACCAGACTTTTCGCTTCGTAGAAAATGTTCAACCTTTCGTGTAAATTCTGGTGTGCAAAGGCCGTATGGTGCTGCTCGAGCAGGTTTCAGCTTTGTTCTTGTTGTCGCTGCTGCTGTTGTTCGTGACTTTAACACGTAGCTTTAAAGGCCTGGCTCTAGGGGAGGCTGGTATTGAAAGGAGTGGAAATCATCCCGGGGAGAGGAAAAGGACAGGCTAACCTTGGCACCTGGGGCCTGGCTATTATGTTGCACTTCCTCTGCGGGGCGGCGCGGGGCGCGGGGCCGCCGGAGTGATGTTCTCACAGCAAATGGAGGAAGTTCCTCTGCACCAGCAGCAGCGCTTCTGGATCTCCTCTCGCCTGGGGGATGGGGCAGCGTGGTCAAAGAGGGTTATACAAAGCACCGCGAGGGGAGGAGGTGGGAAAAAAAAAAAAAAGAAAAAAAAAAAGAAGCAAAACAACAACTCGGATCCTTCAGCTACGTGCAAAGCTCGACAAACTTTTCGGAAATGCTAATACTTCGCGCATTCACCGTTTTGGGGAGGGGTTGGGGGGCAAGAGAGTGTTTCTTTCCCTGGCGCTGCTGGCGGCGGGGAAGGTACCACGGGAAGGAGCCGGGAAGGATGGAGGGGGGCGGCCGCTCCTCTCTCGCTGGTTGCTGACTAAACAGTTCTGTCAGCTGGCAGTCGGCGCGGCCTGGGGATTTGCGATAGAGCTCCTGGAGGGTGGGGGCGGCTGCGCGGGGGGAAGGGAGGGAGGGAGGGAAGGGCTGGCCCTGCTGCAGCCGCTGCTGCTCCCTCGCCCTCGTGGCACGGAGGCTTGGGTCCCCTGGCCACGGCCACGGGGAGTTTTGGCCGTGATGCCCGAGGAGAGGGGATGTGCCTGCATCCCTTTTTGGGCAGTGGTGCGGTGCCACCACTGAGTAGCAGCCGCAGCCCCAGCTGGAAGCCTGTCCTGTGCAAGAGTGTGTTCCCGTCCGACTTCAGAGCCCTCTGGAGCACGTGGCTCTGCCAAAATTGCCAGGGCAGGCTGCTGGGGTACGAGGAAGGTGCTCCCATCCCAGCTCGGAGCTGGTTGCAGATGCTGGGGCAGAAGGCAGCCCTGGCAGGGCAGAGCTGTGTTTGCCCCTTGGCCAGGCTCTGGAACGCAGTGACAGTGCCAAGTGCAGAGCAGGAGCGAGGCTTGGGCAGTGCCCTCCCTGTGCTCTGCCACAGGTAGAGACTGCCCCATCTAAGCATGTTAGGAAGCAGACAGTGAATCCTGGCTGCTATTCAAGTTTAATGTTTCCTTTCTCGGCCTTGAAGGCAGATGGAGCCCAGGGTAGCCCTTGCACAGAGCAGGAGGTATTTACAACGATTCTTTTAGGTCGGTAATATTCAAATCCTATTTTTCTGCTCCTCTTGTTTTGTTTTCCATAAATCGTGTGCTGTAAAGTTGGAACAGCCTTGGAACAGCTGCGGCTTTTCACCCATATGCTTCCTTCCCCTCCACCCCCTATTAGGAGTAAGTGAAGGATGGGTTTTACGTGAATCACCTCCATACATATTTCACTTCTCCTGTCCCAGCAGTGCAAGACAGAGAAGGACCCTGTCCTGACAGGCAAAAAGGGTGTGTGTCTCAATTGTTTGAGGTCAACTGAGTTAGCCGAACACAATTAAAAAAAAAAAAAAAAGCTCTCTTGATGCTCCTTAAGGTACAGCTTACCATGTCCAAAGCTGTGTTTGTGGCTGTGCAAGACCAGTTAATGTGTTAACCTGCATCTTAATGAACATTAAGGTAGGTTTTTAGTAATGTTAGTCTGACTCAACTGAGCTACCATGGTTGTAGTCGTGAGTGAACCTGTCCAGCCCAGATGGAGGACAAGTTTGCTGGAGGCTTTAGTTTGCAGGACAGCACCAGTCGGTGTTTCTGATGGTCTAAAAGTGATTTGCCTTTTTTTTTTTCCTTTTTATTTTGCCAAAGCTGAGTGTGCTGTGAAAGATGAGTGAAGGCTAAAGAAAAGTGTTTATATTGTGATGTGGAAATCTACAGATCTCGCCCAAGAGCTGCTTTGTTGTACCTTTGTACAGCTCTCATCACCTCGGTGCAGTTCTCAGCTGGGTGTGTTGTGCCTGGCACTCCTTCACAGCACACCTGGACGCCCTTTTATGCACGAGTCAAGCAGCAGTGTGGTTTTCTATGGCCTTGCAGTCCTTTGCCAAGTGGCCACAAGGACGAGCTGGGCAGCTGGACTGCTGTCAGTTTGCTCTCAGCAATGTAGGTGTCTGCAAGCCAGTGTGGGAAGATTGTAAAGTGCTAAAGGACTCGAGTGACACCTCGATCTCCATTCTGCTTTAAATACTCCACTTGCGACAGGCCACAAGAGCGAAGCACTTTGTGAGAGTGTGTTTAAATTGATAAAACTTGAATCCTTAAATATTTAGCTTTTGCCCATGGTTATTGCAGGTAAAAAAGGCTTCCTTGGTGCTGGGTTTTTGTTTTTTTTCTTTCTGAGGAGAGAAAAAAGTCTCCAGAAGATAGTAAGACATTGAGAAGTTAGTGTAGAGCCAGATGTACATCATCTGTATTTTAAAGCAGGCAGACTGTCTCTCTGGAAATGGAATTATTTTGAGAAGAGAGGGGCATATAACTGTTCGAGTGCTTAGGCATACGGTCTGAAATGCTGAATAACCGCAATCCTCACTAACTTCACAAGGAACGCTTCTGGAAACGGCTCTTGATGCATTGGGTACAAAGCACTACAAGTGCGGGTAAACAGTTCTTTAAAATATTTTGGCACACTGAGAAAACTTCAGAGAGTGCTACTTGGAAGCTGAACACTTGACTTTTCGTGGATAAGATCAGTTTAAATAGGTGTGTTTTTCTTCCTTCTGTGTGTATGAGAGAGGGGAACAGGAGGGCAAGTAAAAAAATGAGAGGAAAAGACCTCGTTGCTGACTGGGGAGACTTGTTCGACCTTCTGAGCCCTGTGCACTTGTCTGTGGTTTGCAGCCAAAGGCTCTCACTTTGAGAGTGCCTTGCTCCTCGTGCTGAACTATTTTTTGACGCACTGAATGAATGCAATATGTTAACACTCCTGTAAGTCCCAGAATTGCTTGGCTGCCCCTTGCCCTGCCTGCCTTGTGCTGGCTGAAAAGGTACCATTGTTTGTTCTGCAAACAGTGGGTGATGGTTGTTTCCAAGGTGACTGCGGCACTGTTGCTGCCCTCTAGTACAAAAAAAAAAAAATTGTCATTAAACACCTGAGAGCATCCCACTGCCACCAGACAGAGGGAGGAAGGCAGGAGCTGTCTGTAAGAGCTCTCTGGACTGGATATTACAATACAGATGGAGGAAATGCCAGTAAGCTAAGAAGGGGCAATGCAAACATTTAGTCTATGCTTTAAAACATTGTTCCTAAACAGTGCACAAGTACAGCTGTTGAAACTGCTGATTGTTTCTGTCTCTGCTGAGAAGAAATTACGGTAAATTTAAAGTCTCTGAATAATACTGATCAACTGTTAGTTGTAGTTAGAGTTTATAGTAGTAATATTCTGCTTTTTCACTTAATGGATGCAATGTTTTGAAGACTGCTCAAGCCATGTGTCCATACACATCTACAGGGAAACCTGAAAGGAAACACTCAACAGTTCTGCTAGACTTGTAGGTTTTCAGACTGTTTTGGAAAACAATTATTTAGGGATAAAGTATGCATCCTCCAGAGAGAGAACCCCAGTGGTTCTTTCATTCCTTTTGTGTGTTCTTGAAAGACTTGTGGTAGTCAGAAAAGGGACTTATTTTGAAGTGTCTAGGTGGATGGACTAGAAGAATTTTTTCAGTCTTCTTCCTGAGCTGCCTGCCCATCTACTCATGCAGCTGTTTAGCAGGGGGGGATGAGTTTAAAAAGAAAAACAAGCTAACACTTCTTTTTAATTGGTCATGGATGCTGCTAGCAGAACTTTGCCTCCCTCTGCATCAGGTTTAGTACAGTTCATACGCAGGTTTCAGTAAACATTAACCACTTTTATCAGGGCTCACAGCATGCTGAATGGTTAGCAAAGAGCATGTACTGAGAGAAACAGAGAAAATGAACAAGTCCAAGGTCAAAAGGATGGTAGGTTTTCCTTTATTAAAATAAAGGCTGGAGAAGGTTGACAACACTTTGTGGAAAAAATAGGCCTGTGTGAAAATACGATTTTTGTCCTTAAGCTTTCATCTGGGTGAGAGTGTGTGGGAGTACTGCAAGGAGGATGTGCATCTTAAATTTTTCTTCTGCTCCAGTGAGTTGACCAGAACAATCAGCCCTCCTTGCACTCTTGCTGACTGACAGCTTGAGCTCCTCGTGACTCGGATCAATCTGGAGCAGAGTATAAGCTTTGCTATTGCTTGTTGCATATTTGTAGGGGCCTGTTCCCACCCAGCATCCACAAAGATCCCACTGACTTTGGCGGTGCACAGCCAAACAGAGATCACAGTTTCCTCCCCTCTATGCCTGCAATGATGCAAAGCCATCCTGGTTAGGAAAGGTGGTCATGGAACTGTGGTTTAGCATTTTGCCTCACCTTTCTTTCTCTTGGGTGACTTGGATGTTTCTTTATTGCATTTGAGGGCTACAGAGCTGCTGACTTTTCTGCAGAATGAATTGCTGTAGTGATTAAAAAATAGTTTATCAGCTTAGCAATGAAAATGAGGTAATTTGTGGGTAAATTAATGAAATTATTTTAAGTTGAGGTCTGGAAAAAAAGGCATTTTGAAAAGAGCATGTAATCTGCCCTAATGAAATTTGTTGAAGCATCTGATGCCACAGTTCAAATTGTAAGTTATTTTTAATTGTGCAAATCAGCATATCCTGTCCCTCCTAGCTCCATTCAAATAATACTTTGCAAAAGAAGCAGCAGCATTCACCTACATATTTCCTAGAAAACAGCATCACTGAAAGGTTGTACCTCATTGGAAAAACACAGATTTAGTTAAATGGTACATCAAACACAGAAGAAATCCAAACCGTGTGTGGCTAGTCTGACAGTAGTTTGAGAAACACCCTACACTGCATGCCCCTCAAATCAGAAACGTGTGCGCACAGTTAAATATCTCATCTTTGTGGTGACACAGATGATTCAGTGCAGGAAACGAGAGGAATTTCATTCAGCAGTTAAGCATTTGTGGGGCGGGGGTGTGAGGAGGTCATGGTGTTCAATGCACCCGGTTAGAAACCTTCAGGCTCCTTTCCCTACTGCATTTTATATTGATTTAAATCAGGCCTGATACTGGAGGCATCAGCACAAGAGGCAAATTCTATTCTGTTTGTTCCACCTGGATCAGGTGGGAAGTAAAAGAAAGAAAGGAAGAGACTTTTTTGTTGGTTTTAAATTTTACCTACAGACATTAGGCATCCTACTCAAAACCATCCCTTACCATGGGAGGTGCAAGGACTCAGTCTTGCATCCTGCTGGAGCTGAGCTGAGGGGTGGCTGGGCCAGTGCATGGAGGAGGGTCACCACCAGGGCTGCAGTGGTGGCTCACGTTCTCCCTTCTGTGATGCTGCATGGTCCCAGGTCAGGCAGAGGTAGGGCTTTACATGCAGGCTTGCAATTACAGATTCTTGAAAGATGCCATAGTTCATCTAAATATAAAATATGGACTGTGGTTTCAGTCTGAAATATTTGTGGGATTTTACAAAACCACTACAAACAAACAAAGTAAACAGCAGCAAAAAAGTGACACATTTCAGGCAGGATTTTTTTTCCTTTTTCTTTTGCAAGGTGATGCGGAGATTTGTATTCTGTGATTCAGTGTTCAAAGGAAGGACATTTCTCAAATGGAGTACTTCTTTCTTCATCCCTTATTCACAGACTTTCCAAAGAGCTTTATATAAAAGTTTTTCAGGAGGCTGAGATGTAATTTTCTTTTCAACTCTGTTGATGTTCTCCCACAGTTTCCCAGGTGTTTTCGCTGCCTTCTTCAAATTTAAAACAAACAAACGATTTCCTAGTAAGTCGATCATGTGTTATATTAGAAGCCTTTGTAAAGCCTATGGAGGGAAACCAAAGTGTGCCACTTGATTTCTAGAATGCAGAGGGCAGGTTTAATGGGAGCATATACAAAACATTACATGTAGTGTAGACTTTTGCCTTGCCTGGAAACTGACCAAGGAGTAAATCAGACAGTTTTTAGATTGTCTTGGTGCGTCTGTAAAAGATTTTGTAGTTTTGCATTTGCTGTAGGTCTCCAGTTGATAATCGGCATTAATGAAGTGGCTTTTTATACAGTTTTATTGAAATTTATGCAACTACAGTGCAAGCTTTCTTGCAAAAGCAATCATTTGCAGTGCACAGCTGATAAACAAAAGCATTACCATTGATTCTTCGTGCCTCAATAGCTATGGCTCAGTTCTCACCACTGTAGCTTGCCATGCATGCTCACAGTGTTTCTTCCTTGAGTCCAGTGGACCTGCAGGTTTTGGCTGCTTGTGGCACTGAGGTGCAGGACTGGCTCGTTTTCTCTCTTGAAGAAGTCATCCTGTTTTGCCTTTTTTTGGTTGGTTGCTTGCTTGCTTGCTTGGGTTTTTTTAAACCTCTGTGGAAAAATACTTTTGCTGTCAGTCTGTGGGACCACAGTCCTGTTCACCTCTGAAATGGTTTCATAATAGGCTCTCAGGTGACTATTAGGTGCACTGGGGTTAGGAAGAATTACATGCATCCCCTTTTTAGATACCATTGCAAAGGCTTCAGTGCAAGAGGACTCTATTAATAATGTATTAAAATACACACTCTCTTGATAATATAATGGAGGGACTCATTCTGTCAGCCACAAAATTTGAGTTATCTCTCCTTCAGCTGGGATTGCCTTGGCTGTGGAAGCCAGTGTCAGTTCTCCCAAACTGTCGAGATAAGTTTTTAGGAGAAAACTTTCATTGCATGAGATGTGAGACCTCTATGTTGAATGAGCGCCAGGAGGAAATAGGGTGCATGCCCTACCAAAGCCTCAGAGCAGCCAGGAGTGGTTGGGGAGAGTTGTTTCTTATTTCCTTTCATTGTGCAGGTGGGACTCAATTCTTTCAGTGTTTGACTCTCCCACTGAACTTCAGTTATGGTGTATGATGTGGGAGTTTTTTGCTTCATTACTTGGCTCAGTAGAATGGAGCAGGTGACAGGTATTCATTAATAAGCCATGCTGCTTAACTGCTTAGTTCCAAAGGGAGCACATTTTCCATCAACTTGCGTGGTGTCTTGTGCACTTTAGGGACAGGTCAGATTTGCTTTCAGAGATGCCAGGTGTGTTTGAGGCTGATTGCAGTGTCTGGAATTTCAGCTTTAGGAGCCAGAGCTCCCTAGGCCAAGGGCAGACCGGACAGCATGTTCCCATCCTGCAGCAAGACCTGGGCATCCATA
Organism: Sturnus vulgaris; assembly: GCF_052056855.1. Lineage (NCBI taxonomy): Eukaryota > Metazoa > Chordata > Aves > Passeriformes > Sturnidae > Sturnus > Sturnus vulgaris. The sequence continues at coordinate 71,982,712 of NC_142243.1, read as the reverse complement.
GACCTGTTTGGGCTTCCCAGTACAGCGTCCTGACCAGCTGAACTGTCCAGATGGGCTACACATGGGCCAGAAGCTGTGAACTGAGCATCCCCAGAGGTGGCAAGGGGCCTGGAGAAGGGGCTTAGTGCACACCAAAGTTACTGCTCTGGGCAGCTTAAAAGACAGGATTTTTTCAGTCTTGAAGCTCTCGCGTAGGGTCTTACATTCAAAGCACTAATGATTTCCTTGTTGGGACCCAGACTCTTTAAATTTTTATTAAAGGGATTGTCTGTGGTGACATTTAGCTAGCACCAGATGTTGGCTTTTAGTTACCAGTGTGGAGGTGGCATAGCTAATAAAGGCAAGGGTAAGAAACTTGTGAGAAACTGCCTGTCACATGCAGCTTTGTGTACTGCAGCCTGCGTGATGGCTGTCGCTTCTTCATGGGCCAGCGTTCTACAAGAAAGCTTTTTCTTTTCTTCTTTTTCTTCTATACTCTTGACTGGCCAAGTGTTTTCCAACCACATGTCTTTTCAGGTGGCCTTGCTCTTTTGTTAGAGACTAGCTAAAGGAGGGTGAATGTAAAGGGAGCTCAGTGACAGATTTGGGTTTTCTTCCCTTATATTTTGGTATTTCTTCTGAACATAACTTTCCCGTAGATCATACTTCTCCCCCTCAACCTCTTTTGGCCATATCCTCCCTCAGAAAATGTCAGCAAGCAATTGTTTCCTTTGCAGAGCTACGATCCCCTAGACAGAGGCTTTTCCAGTTTTATGAATGCACCATTTGTTGCTGAGGGCACAACTGTTCGATATAACTGGCTGCATCCCACTCTGCTTGGGCCCAGCATGCACTACAGCCAGGCTATGCATAAACCAGATTTTTGTATTAAATGGCACCATTTTGTCCACAGCAGCAGTCTGTTCTGTCTTTTGTGTGTGCGCGTGTGAGACTTGCAGTTTTCAGATGCAAAATATATAAAGAATGGGAGTTTTGCAGAAATACATGTTACTCAGTGAGCGTACCATGCTATTTTAAGGTTTATTTTTCTTAGGGAGCTCCTGATGAGTGATATTTCTTCATTATTTTGTGTACATGGGCCTAGGCAAAAGCACATTTTAAAATATCTTATAAAATGGATACATGGTGTAATATTACAAATGTAGTTGTGTTGTTGGGGACATATTCAATTATAACTAAACAGAAAATACATGTAGCACTTTGAAAGAGAATGTGCTCATTTGTATTTTATTTTTTGTCATCAACCCCCTGTTTATCTCCCCCACTACCACCTTTTCTTATTCAGTGTCACAGGGCTGGTGACTGTATAGCTGTAACCACTTAAAGATGCACTGCACTTTATATTTTTAATTATGTCTAAGAAATGTCATCTGATGCCAAACCGGACACTCTTTCTCACCACCTGCCCTGCTTACACCCCTTCTAAGGTCAGCAGAATTTACTGTTTTCAGCTGAAACACTGTGTGGGAGGGGCTGCTGTGCTGGGCCAGGATGTGTTGAGGGAGGCCGGAGGGGCTGCACATCCCCCAGGCACAGCTTCCATCTCAGCAGGGTTGCAGTTGTTAGTATTCTGAGCTCAGGTTTCTATGGCACACACACACCTGTGGTGCTTGGTTCACAGCTAAAATAGTGCCACAGCAGCGCTCTGGCAGTCTGAGAGGTGCATGAGTTGGGTGTTAGTTGGGTACCATGCTGGTTGAATGCTCTTTTTCTGTCGTTTCCCTCTCGGTCCTGGAATGCAGCTTTTGGAAAGTGCCATCTCCATTCTTAGCTACGTGAGTGCAAGCTGTAAAGCAGGGAGGCTCCATGAGACTCTGGTCCTAACAGCTGAATCACAGCTTAGGGTTTTAGTCAACGCTGCCTACCTCATTTGTCTCAGTGCCAAGAGTTTCTCTTTATAAGCACAGTGCTCTTTCCCATCTCTCTTCTCTCATACCTGTTGAATCCCCTCCAACAAATAAGAACACCTTGAAAGCAAGCCCACCGGTTTAGAAATCAGTCATTTGTGCTTTAGTAAAAATACCTTCCATGCTCCATCATCATAGTGTTTAAAAATTGGGGAAAATTGGAAACACCTTTGATTCTCCCTCTGTAATGAAGGCAGCACTCAGTAGAGATGAGGACTCCCCACTTCACTCTCCTTTGGGTACCCAGACATGTCTGGGCATCAGTCAGGCTTGCCTGTAATGTCCATAAGTCACCCACCAAAAGGAAATAATAAAATGTACAGCAATGAAGCCTTTCTATGGAGGTTTCTACACACACACACCCCCCAGCCTCACCATGTTCATATATTTACTGCCCACATAATGTTACCCGTGGGATGAGGGTGGGAGGGGGAAGCTTGTTCTCTTTCACGTGACTGCAGCACAGTTAATAATTGTACCAGACTTCAGGTGCATGCATGACCAAAGAGATTGATCATGCTCATAATCGAACAGAAGTTTTGTCAGGCCTATCTTCGTGCCTCAGCATCCCAGTAGATTCAGAGAAGCCAGCTCAGCTTACTCTGTGATTGTTCATTTGTTATGAGCTGGCTAGCATATAGCACAGAGACAAAAGCCACCCTGGCCTGAGAAGCCCCCAAAGAAAAGCAGGATAGTAAGTAAATGCATCTGTAAAATGGTGTTCAGGTTACAGACTGCATGTGTCTTACATGGTCTTGCTCGCTTGCTCCATCTCCCTGCCTCCCCCCACCTTGCTGTCTTAAAAAGGGGATAGCAAAATATTTTGATAAATGAATCAACTGCTCAATGGTTGATGTGTTTTTTTGGTTTTTTTTTTTTTAAGAGGAATCTTTGCTCAAGCATATGTTTCTAACACTTTAATCTTTTATGGACTGCATACTTGCTGTGGGAGTGGAAGGGGACGTTGCAGGCTTGCTTTCAGTGTACTTGGGAATCTTTCCCACAGCATGCAAACTCCCCAGAAAACATGTGAAACAGCAGCCTGAAAACCAGGAAGTTTCTGATGCCTAGCACTCATTGCTCTGAGGGATTTGCTGTGCTCTGGAGGTCACGGAATAATCTTTCTTCCTTGCTGGCTTCTCTAAGTTCATTTTACACATGATGGAGGGGTATGTGTGTGCTGCTGAGCTTTTAGGTGTCTTCGTTTTTGAAGCATGCTTTTGCTCCTGGTTCTTTTGTTACTGCACTCCCATGATTAATATATCTGCTGCTTAAAATGGCTACTGAACTACCAAGTTCTTGTCACTGGTTACCGACTGCTTAACCCCTGTCAAAAGCCACCCGGCACAGCTTGGAGTTGATGCTTTTGTTGCTTAGCAGGTTTATTTCTGATCTTTGGGCTACTCATTAATCCTGCGAATACTGTGCACAGTGAAGGCATAAATCTGCTGTGGTGGTGATGGTGTGTCCTGGTGCTGTGATCACTGCTGCTGCTCCCAAACTGAGCTCCGGTTAGATTTGTGTAGCATGCAGTCTTTCAGGTGCATGTTTTGAAGTTTGGGGATTTTTATCACTTTGTTTTTCCACCCCCTTACCACTTTGTGTGGTTATTTTGATGAGTTGCTAATGTCAAAAAGCAGTGATGAAGGTGAGAAGTCTGGCATGTGAGGGCTGATGGTCCTGGTGAGTTGGCAAGGAAGATCCCGTTCCCTCCACTAAAGAAACTGCATCCAGTTTCAGTCTGTGATGAACTCAGCGTTTTGTTTTCTGGCGTCTCCGTTCTGTGTACCCATGTTTGTACTGGAGTGTGATGGAGCGTGAAAGGAGTCAGAGGAGAGAAGGGGCTGCAACTTGGCTTTGGGTGCCAAAAGAAAAACAACGAACAACCTCAACCAAAAGGAGAGTTAACCGGAACATGCCACAAAACAGGTTAGGCAGGACACAGAAGCCAGATACGAACCTTCTTCTGTGCTTTAAGGCATCTTCAGTACACTCTCCTCCCTCTACCCTTTCAGGATTTTCCCTCCCTCCCCCCCGTTATGAAATAGTCCTGTGCCACTGGGTTTGGACGTGGGGCAGGCGGATGGTTGCAGTGCTCGCTTGCCTGCTGCCAGCTGTTTCTTAAGAAAGAGAGGGTGCATGCACTTGTCCGTGCCCGTCATCCTGTGGCAGAGGCAGCAGCGTGTGCCTGTGAGTGCCTTCTCTCCTGTGCCGGCTCACCCTGCAAACAGTCCCAACCGAAAAGTAGCGGGGGAGGAAGAGCAGCAAGGAGACAGGGAATGCTGGCGGGTGGAGCTTGGAGGGCTGATCCTCCACATTGTTAATCATTACTTGCCACATAACCTGTTCCTGTTTTCTAGAGGTTTCACGGGCACCCACAGCCAGAAGTGTATGAGGAATATGTGACAGACTGCTTTCCCAGCAGGATGGCTTGACTTGCAGCTGGAAGCCCAGCATCTAATACAAGACATCATTTCTTCTGTAACATGTTTATGCCTAGTCATTCAGTAAACATACCATGTATAGTCTGGTTTGTGCTGGCTCTGTCACCCTGCTGCAAGGCGAATTTGCTGGTACCACACAGATTCCTTAGCTCCTGGTAACTGCCTGACAAATAGGATGTTGCCATATGTAACATAAATATTCCACACAACTGGAGTTTTTTTACACTCTTGCTCATAGCATGTTTTTCTGACTGTGACAGTCTTAAGTCTGGCACTTGAAAACTGAGAGGATTACACAAAACAAGGTACCTTATCAAAGGATGGACCAGGTCCCACATGCGCATTTTTTTGCAGAATAAGGGTTCCACGCTTCCACTAAACATCAGTTGTTTGTGTTTACTAATCAGTGTTTTGGGGACACGTTTTTTTCTTTCTTTTTTCTCTCCTCTTAACTTTAAATGCCTGCTTCATCCTAGGTGATGGATCCCAAGTTAGAGCTTTGGTTGACTGAGAACTCTTTTCATTCTAGCATCTTTTGTAGAATTTCTCCCCTTACTCTTTCTCTTGGCCTTCTTTCTGTTTACCCTGTGCTAGCAGAGTACTAAGCATGACAGAGGAAGTGAAGAGCAGTACTGTGGCTGGATTCACAATTAATCAGCTCTTACATACGGTTTGCCTTCAGGTTTTTTTGCTTGTTTGTTTTTAACGTTGTGAAATTACTTCAATAACATTCTGACTATTTCTCTGCTAGGCAGAAGTAGCTCAGGAAAATGAGATGGAGCCTTCCTACCTACACCAGGGTGGAGTTTTTCCTTTTTGTGCCTTCTACATCTTGTCCTGTTCGTTGATGTGTGAGAAGACAGCACAGTCGTGTGGACCCCAGATAACCTTGTATAGAGCATTCTGGCTGTCTGCTTGGTGATGCCTGCTAGTGCCTGAGTTCAGCAGTGTAGCGACTGGCAATGCCTCCTGTACCACTGAGGTGATTGCTTAATCAGATGCAGGTCCATACAGGTGGATTCTCCTATAGTGACTTGCTCCTTACTTAGGCAGTGCTTCCAGAAGGGAAGCCGTTGCAGGGGGGAATGTTTGGGTGTTATATAAATGGACAGGACATGCATTTCTGGGACTCGTCTCTCATTGGCCTGGTCAGAGTGAATTATGTCTGACTGCTTGGCAGTTAATTGGACCATCCTTCCCATTTCCTAAGCTGATAAGCCCCTCACTGTCTGCCTCAATCAAGCTTCTTTGTTTGAGAAGTTACTAATGCTGCAGAAGAGCAGAATAACTACTTTCCTGTAACCAAGTGAGGGGCTCTGATCGATAAATCTGTGAAGATTCACCCTATTTCTTCAGCAAAATCCTTTCACGAGGCTTACTTGTACAGTAGCAGTTGACAGGTACTGAAAAGTAGGTATAGCCGATGTATTTCATACGTACCTTGTCCCTTTTTGAAAGATTGGTATTTGTGATTAAGTGTTCCTGTGAGCACCTTTATTCTGGCAGATCCCAGTAGCTGTGCTGAGTACCACGGGGGTCTGTAGATATCTCTCCATCAGGATCGGGTCTCAGAAATGTCTTTCTTTTACCACAAAGCCTTCAGACTGGGACTGTCTGTCTTAATGTGTCTGGATGGTGCCTAGCTTAGAGTGGGCGTTGCCAGAAGGTGAGTAATAAATGGTGATTAATCGTCTCTGAGCTATGGATGTTTGTGTGAAAAAGGACTTGGCTAAAGGCTGTGCTTCAACAAGCTCATCAAAATTAACCACATGGGAGACAGTAGTATAGCATCCCAAGGCCTTATTCTTCTATCTCTTGACTAGTTTTGTTTTGACATTTGTGGATTTATTAAATCTGATTGAGGGAGAAACATGGGTCCCTTTGTCTCCAAATATCAGTAAATATCAGTTGAGTGATATCAGTGTTACAGACTGCAAATGGGCTGAGTGATACAGAATCAGGGTGCACTAAAAGTAAACACCCTTTTGTTAGACTGCTCAGTAATCTTTTTAATGCAGAGGTGTGGTTATGAACCTTACAGGTAGGCATCCTTGTGTTTGTGCCATTGAGTCTATGATACAAATACATAGGAAGGATGTAAAGGTACCAATTCCTGTGTTAATTATATATTGAAGTTGAAAAGTAATTTTATATTACAGGAGATCATTTATCCTTTGCAGTCAAAACAATAAATATATATAAAACCTAAATCATTCTGATTTTAAAATAATTCCCGTTCTGAGTTTACATACTTACTTGAGCAATGCATTGCATCTATGTGATTACACAGTTATTTCTAAAACTTTCGGAAAAGAGGATTCATCACAAAAATCTTCCTTCTCCCTCCATCCTTCAGCTGCTCCTGGCAACTTCCAGGGCCCAAAGCACACAAGGCAGGTATTGCAGGGTTTGTTCCTTGTGCAGAAATTAGAAGAATTGTGACTTTTTGTTCTTAAAACCCTTCCAAAACGGGGTTTGTTTTGACGTAGTCACAGAGGATGTACTTCTGAGCTGGGAGTGTTGAATCCCAGGATGTCTGTGGCATCGTGGCAGGGTGATAAGACACGGTCACTGTTGAGTTGGGGTGGCTCTTGAGTGGTGTTCTGCCATTACTGTTTATTATGCCTGAGAAATGTAGGAACCCAGGGCCCTGAATACCGGGCCTGGTCCATAGGGCAGGATCTGCTGGAGGGACTGAGGAAGCAACCTCCAGCAGTGGCTGGATCACATCCCTTCCTCCCAAGGACTTAACCTGCAGTCGTCAGACCCCAGGCAGGAGGCCAGAGACTTCTCCTACTGTGACTTCTTTTATTAGCATTTTTATTGGCTGACAGCATTCAAGGTGATGGGTGGAGTATTTGCATTTTGGATTTTAAAGTTTCTGGAAGAGGCTTTGTGGTGTGTGCCCTGTGTGACCATTACCGAGGCTGGTCCCAGACCAGCCAGCAGACTGATTCAAAGGCCTTGCCATCTACCGTGGGATCAGCGAGCCTCAGGCTTTCTGAGTGGAGGTGATGAGGAAATGAGGAGGAGGAGGTGTCTTTGTCTTAAAAAAAGAAAAAAAAAAAGTTGGAAAGGAAGAACTGGAAGGCAGGCAGTTTGTCAGTGTGAGTTTCTCGGGAAGAAGGAACCTGCGCACGCAGCGGTCACCGCGATGGCACCGCGTGGGCAGGGCAGGGCAGGGCAGGGCAGCACAGGTAGGCCGCACTGCAGCCCTGTCCTGCCAGCTGGGAATGCAGAGGAAGCAGGGGCAGCCTGCCTGCCCTCAGACAGCCATCAGGGATACAGAAGTGTAGGAAGTGTTCAGCCTCAAAATTAGGGAGACTTGAAGGTGAATTAACTGCCGGGCCTGTAAATGAGCTGTGTGTTCATGTGTGTATAGGACCTTAAGCACAGAAAGGTTTGGGGTGAGTCTGGAAAGGGTCCATGTTTGAGGAATGTAGTTATTCTGGCTTCCGAGGTACTTTTTTTGTGTAGACAGCATGGAAAACGATTACAAAAACAAGTATTGCAAGGCACTTAATGAGATGGGAAGCTGGTGGTGTTAAGGCTGTGGCTCTTGGACTTATGTGACTGTGAGAGAATTTCAGGTTTTTTCTGCTTCCTTTCTCCATGCATTTTCTGAGTTGTGAAAAATCACAAGTGGAGTTTATCCTGTGGGCTTAAAGTCAGCAACCCCAAAAATGCATTGAAAATCTCTCTTGACTTTTGGAATGAGGGTCCATGAGAGCAACTGGACTCAAGGAAAAAAGGTACCTTTAATGTTTGCTGCCAATTCCACCAGTTTAGTCTCAGACCTCATCTGCTGAGACGTAACACTGTCTGCTTTCACCCTTTTGGAGCAGGGGTGACTGGGGCTAACCAGACCAGTTTTTAGGGAGCTCAGTCAGCTTCCTAATTTCCAGGTGTAGTGAGAGAGTCATCAGGGAGAGGAATGGAGAGAGAATGTCAGTAAGTTGCTCTGCATGAAAAGCTAGGCTGCCACGAGGATTTCCAATTGGACATCATCAGGCAGCTTTATTACTGCCCCTGTTTTCTCTTGCATGTGGCTCTGCAGAGCTTTAACCATTTGTGCTGAAACACTGCATGTCAGGTGTTTAGCTTCAGGCCACATTTGTTTTTGAAAGAAAAGTAAGTAGTAAAAAATTCTTCAGCCATTTCTGAGAATGAAGCTGAGACAAAAGTGACTTCAGGCTTTGAATTACTTTCATGTCTGCCTTTTTTATAGAAAATAGAAAAAAACCTACAGCAAACTTTGAATCCCAAACAAGGGAGAGACAGTTGACCTGTTCTTCAAGTTCTCAAGGCTATATTGCAGAGGCATTGAGATTTGAGAAAGACAAAGTGGGTGGGAGATTGGAATTATAGCCATCAATTGAATAAGTTATTTGTTATCATAGCTGATAATGGCAATGGTGATTTCTCCAGTGTGGTCTGGTCCTAATGTCTATTGTAATTCGGAAGTAAAGGGACTGTGCATGATCCAGTGAAAGCCAAGTATCCTCATGTCTGTCTTGCTCCAGAGCAGAGAAGGTCATTTCTACTCTGCAAAGACTGAACTTGGTCCCACATTTTGAGTAAGGACTTAGTGATCTTGTGTATATATCTCTGTATTTGTCCACTCTTTCAGGTGCAAAACACACGTGGGGAATGTGTGATTGTTTCTCTTGCACTGTCATGTACAGGTATAGGTATAGAATTCCTGCTTGAGGGATTTGTTGTTGTAAGATGAAAACGCTTTTCTTGTGAATGTGCTGTACTCTGTAGGCACTTCTGCTCCATGTGGAGTAAGGGTAGTTTGAAAGTTGTCGGACAAGATTTGCACTCCTTGCCAAACGCCACTGGTCTCCTAAATAAAAACAAGGGCCCAGAAGATTGTAAATACCTGTGCATGTGATGTAAACAAACTTCCTGATTCAGGGACCACTGCTGAAGTTAATGGTTCTCCTCCACAGAATGAACCTATTAGTATCAGTTCATTAGCAAGACTGAGGCCTTGATTTGTAATGAACCCTTGAGTGTAATTTGTAGTAGCCTGTTGATTCTATCGTACTAAGTGCTGTGGGTGCAAGAGGGAAACAGATTGAGACTGGAGTAATATTTACCTTTGGTTCCAGTCAGAAGTATTTAGAGCAAAAAAGAAATGTGCCACACCTCTAGGATCTCAAGTTAGCTTTCCTGCAAACTTTGGGCACAGAGAATGAAATACCCCTGGTGCTCAATACACAGGGCAAAGGCTGCTGCTATATTTAAAATATGTGTATGAAAACGGAACTTGAAGTTACTGCAAAGCTGCATTTGCAGGTATCATAGCAAGGAAATTTTTAGAAACCAGACCTGAAAGAATTTGCAGCAGAGAGTTTCTCAGGAGACTCCCCGGCATTTCTCATTTGTTTTGGTGAAGTGTTAAAAGAACTCCTGCTTTCTGTAGTTCTGGCTAGCAATAAATTACTTTATGGTTTTATTTTTGTTATATACCATGTATATGTATAATATCTATTTTTTACTTGATCGTGGAAGGGGGGACTGTGGAAAGAGAATTTTTAAGTTCTTTAACAAGCTAATTGATTGAAGTTATTCATTCATGTTAAGCACCTTAGAACAATATTGAATAGTTCTGTCCACTTCTCTTTTGAAGAACTCCTCAAAGTGAAAGAAAAATCCCTTTTTTTCTTTGTTTTCCAATAGGGAACTAAACTGATTTTTAAATGGTTTAAACAGTCTAGTGATTCTTATTCCATTTCTTTCAAACTTCTCACTTGCCCCTGAGCCTGACCACTCTGCCCCTCTCTATTTGCCCTCAGAATTACCATGCAACTAATTTTAGAGATGGGTTTACTCGTTTGTTTAAAAAACACTGCAGTCTCCATCTCTTGTAATCCACCAGGTGGAAGCAGATGTGTAGAATATCTGTGCATGTATTTGTAAATCTGGGTTTGAGCAGATTTGGCGTTTCTAAGAGGGTGGTGTGTGTGCAAAGACAAGGGAACCCTTGGCAGTGTAATACCATCAGTAAAGCAAAAATTTGCAGTTGACCACTAGCAGGGTTCGTTGGTGGCTTTTGTTCCTGCGGTGGGCAGGGTGACATTGTATTAGCCAATTCTTTTGGTGCATGGTTAGACATCACTTGTCTTGCTGTTCTGAGTTACAGTAGGGAGAAGGGAATCAGGGAGGGGATGGAGAGAATAAGATAGAAAGTGGTTTCTTAGAGATGGGAGCTCTTCCTGTGCTAACAGAGGTTTTGATCTCAGCCTCAAGTGTGTTTTTCTGACCTACAGACTTGCTCATCACTTACTGATGTCTTCCTTGTGCCCATCTTCCCGTTAACCACCTGGCAACCTTGGACCTCTCTGCTCTTGCAGAAAATAGCAGCTTAGAAGTCTCAGCAATATCCCTGTAGTGTTTGGCCCTCACAGTGAATTTGCTTTGAGTGCATCCTGGTTGGGAAATATGCTAAAAGTGCTAAGATTTTTATTTGGTTTGGTTGAGACACGGGTGGGAGGGCAGGGTGAGTCCACATGGTGTCAAACAGGAAGCTTGATGTAGCTCAGAGTGGCCTCTTGAAAGCATCCCTCCAGTCTACGAGTCTTCTGAAGTCAGTCATTTGGAAAGGGGCTGTGCTATCCAGATTTACAGTGCCTGCTGTGTTTTGTATAACAGAAATGCTGTGGTTGTGTACTGCTGCAGGTTTTTTGTTGTCTTTCTACAGGTTTTGTTGATGGTTTCTGCATTGACCTGTTGCACTAAACTTCATGTCACTGCCTGACAAAACTGGGCTCTTAATAATTTAAAGTTTACTTACAGACCAAAGCCTGAACAGTACAATGTGTTGAACATATATTGGACGAAATAATTTCCTTACTGACTTGTACTCTTTGAGTTTTGCCTTAATTCTCAGCATGTTATAGAAACAATCAGATTTCCTAAAAGTAAAGATATTTGCATTTTAAGTCCAGAGTTGCAAAACTGAGTCCTGTACTTGTACTCTGTTGGGACAAAAATAAAATGGAGGAAAATCTGAAAGAAGCCTTTTGCATCAGTTGAGGCCCAGTGGGAGCTGAGGGTCAAGATCACTCTGAGAATTAATCAGTTCACTAGAGAATATGATAATACGAGGAAATTACGGTGTTGCACTAAGTTTTTTAAGGCTTTTTATTAGTAGCAGAAACTTCAAAAATAAAAAGAGAGTGAGAGAAAGCCTGGGAGCAGAAGTGGCCTGAAGGGGAAATGACCAAGAAAATCTGAGAAGTGTAGAGAATGATGATTCAGGAGTGCTGCTTCACTGCATCTGTGTGAAAATCCTGTCTGTCTCATGAAGGAGGGTGAGAGAGATCACAGTTCTGTGCAATCTCACTTCTTAATGCAGTTTTGAGTAACGTGAAACAGTTCTGGGCTTTCCACTTTTCTTGCAGACTGAGGATTTTAAACAGGGAATGCCAGGCCTTCAGAAAAGTGACTGTAATCACAAATCTGAAAGCAGCATGTGACCTTCCTTGTCATTTCTAACAAGCCAGAACTTTGCAGAAATCTGCCCAGGCAAACTTTTGGTCCTGCTGTGCCCCAGTGCAATAATTATAATGCAGAAACAGCTGATGGGTCACGTCTCCGGGCCTGTGCAGCGTTATGACTTGCTACCTACATTCCATGTTTAGCTTTGAGAGATCAGATGGTGCAAGCAATGTGAGCTAGCAGTGCCTGAGGACATGCTCAGGGCAACACGTCCTGTCCCTCTGCAGCTTTGGTTTCTTTTCTCTTACTTCTGTCCCATCCCATCCCCTTAAGGTGATGCATTTTACAATAAATACCAATCTCTCTAGGAGGTGAGCTGCCCCTGTGGAAGCATGTGTGCCATTCCCACTGTGCTGTATGTTAAATCCAAAGGCCCAAGGTTTGTAGTTATTGTCTCTAAAGTAACTGGAGACTCCAGGTGAGCTGCTTGCCCTACTTGCTGGTGGCTCTGGAGCTGTGTTTGGTGCATGTGGCACACGGTGGCAGGCTATTTCAGCATTGTTACTGATGTGATTTAATGAAGCATGAGTGGTATTGGAGGGGGTAAATTTTGTCTTTGTGCATGGGGAAAGGGTCATTGACAAAAGTTTACAAACAAACAAATGAGTGGAAAATGAGGCTTAATTCAGTTGTGTGCGGGAAGAGAGGTGGATATTTTTGAGTTGTGTTTGTTTTGTGCTTAGCACTGTGCAAAAGTTACACCCAGTCCTTGATGTAGGAAAAATTGGATAGGTAAGCAGAAAAGTACTAACTGATTGCCTAAGACTGCTGTTGCTCTGCTAACTCTCCTCATCCAGGGATGCCATGGGAGAGGTGTGGTAGAGACATTTTAGTTGTGGTAGTTTATTTTATTGTGAACCTGTTTTCGCTGGGTTTAATCAGAAAACTGAATTTTGGGTATATTTTTAAATGTTTTTATGGCAGAGATATTGCAAGTGAGCTCTGAGTTGGAGAGAAGGGAGTGAGGGGGGGGGAGCAGGAGGAGGGAGTCTGGAGATGGAGCTGGTTGTGGGTTCATTCCACTACATCTTTTCATCTTTCCCTGGTACTGCAGCACCGCAGGAGTAGAGTTACCAACAACATTCTTGCTCAGGTCTCTCATCCCTCACTCAAATAGAGGGTGTAATTTGACTATGTCTCAGCTCCCATGTGTGAAGGCTGTTGATGAAACTATATGTATGTGCATTTTTAAGTACAAACAAAAACCAAACCCAAACAAACACAAATCTCAATTCAGATCTGTTCCATGATCCTGGATCACCATGTGGTTGTTCAAACTCTAGAACTGGCATGAGGCCGGAGGGAGAACACGTGGCCAGAGCTGTGGGGTAAAGTGAGGACTGGCAGTCTGTCCTTCTGAATGACAGCTGTGGCTTACATCAGGTTAAATCAGTCTGTACGCTTCAGGGTGAGGCAAAGCAGAATGGATTAAAAGCAGGTTTTCACTTCTAGTCTTGAGTTTCCTGCAATCCTACATCAGCTTGTGGGTGCATGTATTTCTGCATCCCAGCTGCCATGGAAAATGAGAGACATCTTCTTACAGGACAGTTCTCACTTGTCAGTATTTACTGAAGTTTTTCTGATCCAAATGGCTGTGTCCACAGCTGTCATGGATAGATTGTGAATCTGGATTTTAAACTCCTGCTCCTCCATTCCTATCAGCTGTTTCCGGTCGCACACAGGTTAACAGTGAGGCCTGCTGGCTTGCTTAATGGGTGGCCTGGCGCTGCCTTTGGGCTCAGGCAGATCATTTCTATTGGCCAAGGTTATCTCCTCCTGACCTTGTAGCCAGAATTCAGCTTCCCGTTTGCATGGTAATTGTGAAAAGGAGGGCTTCTGAAAGAATTCCTAAAGGCTGGAATATCCTTTCTTGTTTTGTGAAAGCCGTGTTTTGTTTTGCTTTTTTAATCACCACTCTGAAGGGGAAATTAAAGTGCCGTAATGTTAAGTTTGCAAATTCAGAGAAGGTTGTGTTTAAAGATTCTTTTTTTTCTAAAATCAATGGTGGAGACTATAAATCTAGAATGGCATGGGGCCGCTGTACTCAATCTACCTTTGCTACTGTACTTTCTTGGTTGCTTGCTCACTGCACACTTGTAGCTTGCTGTACAGGATGCATGGCATCTGAATTCTTCCTAGCTGTAGCCTTTTGTACCAAAATGTCTTTTACCTTGGTTGCAGTTGGTTCAGTTTACGGGACTAAATGTGTTTGCGTGCTTTTGGCATGAACAGGGATTTCTGTTACCTTTGTAATGGAATGAGGCAGAGGGATTAGTGGGGAAAACGGGGAGAGACGGAGGAGTTGAATGGGGTTTCTTTTATTTTCTGGAGTCATGAGGCTCCTCCCGTAGCAGAGAGGGAGCACAGTACACGGGACCTGAAGACCTTTAAAGTACATGCTGAAATGGATGCTGGGAAGATACAGTACAGTGCTTGGGCACAACTCCAAGGCTCCCAAGGCAAGTAATATTTAAACAAGCTGAACAGCCCCTTTCGGCAAGCAGCAGGAAATCCAGCACTGAGCTTTGTGTTGTTGCATGGTCAGCAGAAGATAAAAGCTCAGGCTATGCAGCTGGGGTTCCCTCCTATCACTGGATGGCAAACTGTTAAAAAAAGATAAAAGAACATAAAAGGACAGGGGGTCATCTTATTGAAAAGCATTCCTTCATATTTTAAGCCGTCAAAGTACTTTGAAATACATTGAGCCTGATGTAAGTTAGGAACAGCACCATCGGGTTGTGTTGGAACCCTTACATCAGTTGGCAGGCAAAAGATGCGTTTGTCCCTCTGCTTCATCAGAGATAAAGATTTAACATGGGTAGGACTGTGATATGCACAGGTGCCTCACCACAAGCCCCACAGCAGGCAGGAGCTTCCCAGAACAATTTTTTAGGAGCAAGGCGTGTAATGGTGGGTCTGCTGCTGACTGAGGGTCTCATTCTAAAATGCAGTCAGCATTCAGCCATATACAGCATTTCCTGGTCCCACTTTGTGCAGCTCATCCTTGGTTAGGGACTATTTTAACAATGAGGAAGAGAATTTAAATGAATGAGATTGCTAGTTCAAGTCTTCTAATCAGTATTTACTGTGTTCCTCCCCTCCGTCCCTCCTCCTTTTTTCCTGCATCACAGCACTAGTGTCTTGGGAAAGAAAATGCTTCAGAGCATTTGTTACCAATTTAGCAGCAAGTACGTGCTCAAATTCGGGATTTCTGAGATCTGTGTGTGCCATATGTAGGCAAAATGTAGTACTTGCAAGTTCCAGTAGAAAGGAATAAACACAAATTTGCTGTTCTGCAGATAGTGTTTCTTTAATCTAATGAGACTTACATTTGTGCAGCCTTTTTGTTTTGGTAAGACGGTTAACCGTCCTCCCTGGGGTGCCTAATTGCTTATCATGAACTAATCAGTCCCCTGGGTATATGAAGGGATGAAACACTGCCAAGATAGAGCCTGTGACTTCCCCCAGAGGTGTGATAACCCTTCCAATTACCCCACCCTTCAGGGAGCCAGCTTACTGCTCTTTTAGAGACCTTGTTATTTCAGAAATTGTCCATGTTTGGAGATTTTAGGAAGTTTAAAGGGGTATATTAACTGAGAATCTTTTGAACCTGTCAAATTTGTATTGAATATCGTTTCAAGTTTGGTGTGAAAATGCTGAACATGTTTCTGTTTATGAAAGTGCCTACCTTCATAGCCCCCATGGCCTGCCAGACCCCAACAGATAAGGAAAAGGCCAGTTTCTGTCTTCAGCTGTTAGTAGATAGGGATGGCAACATCTTCTAGCTTCAGAAACCCTGTTTGAAGTTCACTTGAAGAAATGAGTGAAACAAATCTGGTGGTGACTCTTTGTTTTTGGTAGAATGATAGTTGCACGTTACTGTTTGTGAAATGAGTACGTAGGTTAAGAAAAGTATTTCATCTTACAGTAAAAAAATAATTCATTTTACTAGTGGTTTTGCTTGCATTCTCCTTTCAGTTTCCTGTTTTAACTCATTCATAAGACATGCTTGTCTGCTGTACAGGTTGAGATGGCTACTGATGGCCTGAATTCTTCTCTTATATCTTTTTATATTGAATGGTTGAGTTCCATGAGGCATATAAAGCTTGCTACAAAACAATAGTGTTTGAACTGGAAGTGAAAAACAGCTCATGCCATCTAGCACCTGAGTGAAAATATGAGTTCTCATGTTGAACTTTCTTTGTCCTTTACTTTTGCTCTGAATGAGCACAATTTTTGTGTGAAATTTGGAGGATTGAATCTGTCAGTTGGGTAGAAACGTTTTTTTCCTTGAAAGATTTGCAACCTAATCAATGAATAATATCCGATTTTTTTTTTCTTTTGTGGTTCTTTTAAGATACCTAAGGTTTTTTTCACTTCTGGTTGAAGAGTATATTCTAAGTGACCTTAGCAAGATCTATGTAAATAAAAATACTGTTATAGTGTATGCTGGCTTAAAACTTTAAAGCAAGGTAATTTCATGCTTAGAATTAAAAGAAGGTGGCTGTGTGGGCGTGTATGTTTATATGCCTGAGAAAATGTAAATGTGGAAGCATCACTCCTCAAAAGAAGTGTGACTTTCGGTATCGTAGGTCTGATTATGATATTTCAATCTTGCTTTGTTATGTGTGCATATATGAAAGTGATTAGTTAAGTTTCCACTGGCAAACTCTTGCTGTCCTCCTGCAGAAATTGGGGTGGGTGCACAGGCCACTTGATCACTTCTTGTTGCTGTTGTTCAGTTTTCTCTATTTGCAACTACTACTTGACCCAGAACTGGGTTGAACCTATACACAGTTCATATGAGTTTGTTTCAGGCTAATGTTTTTGTTAAATATATATCAATGGAGTCAGCAGAAGGAAATTAATTTCCCTTTTTGTATGTGAATTGTTTCAGGAATTGTCTATATCATCTGTTTCATGGAAATGTGTGAAGCTCTAGCAGTAGAATTGGTTTTTGGAAGGAGAGGGTGGTTTTGGACTAGCAGCAGACGTTTTTGGCTGGAGGAATAGCAACTTGAAACTTCACTTACTGAAGAAACCTGTTCACAATTTTGTCTGTTTTTTTTTTTTTCCCCAGCGTTCCTGAAATAAACTTCCTGCAATTCTTTGCAGTGTGCAGGTGTCCAGACTCCCCTTTACTCATGGTCGCCTGTGAAACCCGTCAGGCAACTGAAGGCTGTACCTAAAATTCTGCTGGCAGTGCAGCACACTGCAGTGGCCTTGATATAGTTACGGTGGACACCTTGTGCAGCCACAGCTGTAGCATCCCCTCGTAGTCCGAACAACTGAGTATTGCGGTCCAGGAGTCTACACGTGTGGAGGACTGCCTGGAATAGAAAAAGGAAAGCTGCAGAGATTGTAAGCTGCTGCTTGATCCGTGTGGCTGTTGTGCCGAGGAACATCAAAACTTTGCTGGATGGATCCGACAGCTCGTTGCAAAGTAGAGGGTCAGTCTTGCTGGTTATTTGCAGTTATTAACCTTAGTGGATTTTAAATTTTTTTGTTTCCTTTGTTTTTATATTTTTCTCTGTATGCCTAAGAGGATTGTGGCCTTGCAAGCAGAATGCTCATGTTCAGGAAACTTAAGGCTGTTTCTGCTGAAGGGCTTTGAAGATCAGCAGGCATTTCCTCCAGGGTTTACAGCATTGTTGAAGGAAACATTCCCTGCAGAAGTCTTCAGGCCTATCCGCCCGACTTTGGTCATTTCTTACCTCACCAGCACGTGGATTATGCTGTTTGCAGACTGTCTAAGCTGCATGATGACCTTCGTGGATTCCTCATGAGCTTTTACAAGGCCAGGCCAGTGTACTTTGTAAAATCCTTTAGAAATGCCTGCTAGGCTTTTAAAGTCCCAGAGCATAGACTATACTACAAGAAACTCGGAAGGTCAGCCACTGGATATGGTTGTGGATGAAGGGGGATTTGTGTATGTGTGTGTATGCAGTTCTTGTTTTGAAAATACATATTTTTTCAGGTCAGATAGAGATATATTGTTCCTGAGAAGGCTTCATGTACTCTCTGATAAAGCTGAGGGACTTCTGAATTCCATAAGAAATTGATGAACAAGATCCTTATGTCCTTTCTTTGCATGTGTGTTGCAGTTTATGAAAATGAACAGATGCTGTTTCATTTTGTCAGTGTGCTGGAAGCACCTCTCACAGGTTACTTGCACTGTGTGTACTTCAAAATAGAAAGAAAACTCATACTGAAGAGTACCACTGGCAAGTAGCTCTGCTGTTTAAAATTTTCCAAGTGGCTTTCCTGTGCAGTTCTCAGCTTGGAGAGGCTTGCCAGCACTATCTATTGCTGTAATTAATTTACCTAACTAAACCAAGAAAGAAACTTTGTCTTTCCGAATTTAGAGCTCTGCAAACAAGCCCAAAGGCTACTGGCCAGCTGGTCTAAGCCAGTGGGTGTGCTCACAAAACTCGTGGCACCTTGTTCATAGGTGGTGGGAGAGAGCTATTTTTCTGAAGGCTGGATTTCGTCTTCTTCTGGACGAAGCAATATACCTCAGTTTGAGTGATCTTTGGTACTTTAGCATCAGTGGCAAATACGTATGTCAAATAACCTCCAGTAAAATTAAAACTGCTAGTTTGTATCTTTGAACTCTGGTTCACAATACCAGAAGAATGTCAACTGATGGTTGTCTATGCTTAGTATTACATGGAGATTATGTAGTTGGTTTATATCTGTTCCTGGTCCTTAGCCACTGTAGATGTTGGTTGAGTTGAGATCTGCTTGTGCCTCTTATGGTGGAGGGGCAGATGTTGGCTTTGGCTTGTGGGCCTACACACTCAGCTTGGCATGGAGATACAAGCTTAGAAGGAGTGCTACCAGTTACCTTGCTCATGAAAAAGCTGTGTAGGCCTTAGGGTATTGCAGTTGGAGGCTGACATTACAAGTGCCTCCTAGGGTGGATGGGAGAGGGAGGGCTCTATAGCATGCTTCTGAGTCTCTTTGCTCCAGCATCTCTGTCTCTCTCTCTCTCTCCTCCCTGTGGCCTGTGCTCTCCCCTCTGGAAATCTCAAGCTAAAACTCCCTAATTTAAAAATCTATTTTGGGGGAAGGGGGTAGGGATATGATTTGTATTTCTAAACTCTAAATTATCTTGGTTATAGATTGTTGTTGTTGTTGTTTGGAGGATGTGATAAGGGGAATAGTTTGTGTGCTGACCAGAAGCAGAATACAGGAAGATATGATGTTAACAAGGTGGGAGAGAAAAGGAGGTGTTTGTTTAGAAAAAGCCTAGTCACTAAAGCCTGTGGGGCAGAGGAACCCTGCTGATAACACAGATGAAACAGTCTGCCTTTTCCTAACTTTAGAGGAGTGGAGCTTTGTAATAAATGGCTGCCATGTGGCAGCTGTCTCCCAGCTTCGTGAGCCTGGCAGTAGTTAATCCTGTCAGCAAGTCATGCTCCCTGGAAAAGAGCAGTGAGAAGAGCTTCAAACTCTTGAATCATTCTATCTGCAAAATATTTGCATGTTGAATGTCTTTCTGCTTAAAACAAGTTTGGTAATTTGATGTAGGTTTCCATCTTTAAGTAACATTAAAGTGCAGCTGTGTTGGCTTTTAAATAAAATGTTAGAAACGTGTTGAGATATTGCAATTCTTTTCTCTCTTTAAAAAAGTAATTTTCGTTTTGGAAGGTATATGTTCCAGAGTACAAAATGTGCTGTGTAGAGAAGAGACACTGTGTTGCTATCCCTGTATGTTAAAAAATTACAGGTTGAGCATTTGAGATCATGGTTATCCTTAAAAGCTTGAGGCTTTAAAATTAATCTGTTCACTTCAGTTTGCTTTTTGTATTTTGCTGAGCATATAATGTGTTTGTCCTTTTTCCAAAAGTCAAAAAACTAGAATTTTGACTTTAAAAATATGAGATTTTGTGAAATAATGTAGCACTCTGAGATTTTACAGGCTCATGATAAAATCTTGATGGTTGACAATACTGCCACCAGGAAATGGGTTTAAATCCCTGTAATTTCTACTTTTTCTTTTCTCATTTTGCTGTGTTATTTTGTGAAGCACAAAATATTTTGGAAAGCTACCTGGTACAGTGCTCCAAGCAGAGAGTGCGCTGGCATCTCCTGCAAAGACAGCGTGCTTGGGCTGCAAAGGATGAGTTGGGAGCTCTGCAAAAAGCAAACTGATGTTCTCTGTCTTGGGTTTGCCTGTGTTTGCTAGCATATGGATGCAGTTAGAGTGGTGAAACACCATGTGGGACATAGCTACTCCAAGAGGAGTTTTTTCCTGGAGTTTTTTCTAGCTTATCCTATTTTCAGAATGATTTTTGTAAAATTGCCTGTGCATTCAGTTCCTCTGTGAAACTCTTCAGATGCTCATCTTGGAGGAAGAGAATTGTAACCAGAGCACCACACAAGAAGCAGGGCACTAGCACAGGAGATTTTCTGTATCTTCCTCAATATGATTCATCCTGCCTCTGTAATCCCTGCTGAACCCGTCCTGCACACACACGCAGCTCTGGCTACATGTGAAGAGCAAGTGTGAGGGGGTGAATTGTTTGCTTGTTTCCCTCTCCAGAGATTTGCTTTAAACCTTCACCTCGAGTGCTGGCTCTGAAGCTGCCCTTGGCTGAGCTGCTGGCCATCAGGGTGAGGGACAGAGATGGGGACAGGGATAGGCCCTCCTTCCCTCCCTCCCCACCTCTCTCCCTCCCTCTCTCCCTCCCTCCCTCCCCAACAGCTGCAGGCACCAATTGCCAGGGAGCAGCCCGGCCGCATGGTTTAGTGGCTTTCTTCCTCTTGTTACTAATGTGCCTCCTTGTTTCCGTGATGCTGTGCAGAGGAACAAGCAGACGGATTGTCTCTTCCCAGGGTGGGTGCCCAGGCATCTGCACAGCCAGTTGGTATGGCACAGGAGCCCCTGTTTTTTCAGTGACACCAGGGGCTATTGATGGCAGGCTGGGGCTGTGCTGCTGCTGCTGCACAGATGCTTGCTCTTGGCCCACCTTAAAAGGACAAGATATCCCGTGGTTTAGACTGGCCATATATTGTCAGGGATGTCAGCATCTCCGTCACAGCTACCCAGCTGAGCCCGGTGTCCCACTTCACCCGCCCTGCGTGCCTGCAGCCTCTCCTCAGTCAGAGCTGAAGGGTGCTGTAACTTGGAGCATTTGAAGGGGAGGTCTCTTTTCTTTTCTGTTACTCAGAAATGTTTTCCATCTGGCTCTCCCTAGTGCAATGCATCTAGCTCATCCATTGGGCTCTCAGACAAATATCTCATGCCCTCAGCATAGTACTTGCTTAGGTACATAGGTGATGGGACATTAACCTATAGCTCCCCCCACATCCCCTCCAGGGTTTTAACTCAAGTGGGTTTGTCAGGGCAACGTGAAAATGAAAAAAACCCCCAAGCAACAAACTCACTAAGCTATATTTTGATTGTTTCCTCATTTTGCAATCCTTCACCCCCTCTTCCTTGTCTGAGATGGCAGCAGCAGCAGGAGATGAGGTTTTGTCTCCCAGGGCTGTGCTTCACCAGGATTGCTGGGGCTCCCCTTGGACAGGTGCATCTCCCTTTCCTCGGCCTGTTGGGCGTGCAGGCACACACAGTGGGGTAGGCCATTGGTCCTTGCTTCATCTTCCCCCTGTGCCCCTCTGCTCTCTTGCCTCATCCTGGGCTCCTTCGGGGCATGTGGGCAATGGTTTTGGCAGGCAGTGTGATGCCACTCGCCTGACCTGTCCTGCCTTTGCAAAATACTTGCATCCCGCCTTCAGGGCCCACTCCCTCCAGTCTCTGGCTCTACTCTGGACTCCCACCCTCCGCCACACTATGTTCCAAGCCTGTCCCCTTGCCCAGTGGGATGTAAGCCAGCCCTGGCCCAAGTGAGAGATGCAGCAACCGGACTAGGGAAGACTGATAGTGTGGGGAGAGACCCCGGGCCACGTCCCAAGGAGTGCTGCCCTGTTGCAGCCAGTGCCAGCCCAGGGGAGACGTGAAGGGACTTTCTCGGGTCGCCACTTCATCTAAGGCAAATAAACGGGAGTTAAAGCCAAGAATCACATTGACTTCCTGGAACTCTGCAAGCCGTCCGCACAGCTGTCCCCACTCCCCGAACACATGCAAAGCAGAGCTTATAAGGACAGACAGTGTTGCTTTTGTGTCCTTCCTCAGCCAGTGGGGAGGGCGCAGGGGAGGAGATGTGCTGGGTAAAGCCCAAGGCGTGTCTTGTTCCGTGTTCCCCCTGCGTTGTTGTGATTCCCAGTGACTAGGGGAAGCCAGACTCCTTCCCACTGGCCTCCTCACAGCTGTGCAGGCAGGCAAGGATGAGGATGGAGGGGTGTTTGCAGTTGTCAACATGGGAAGGAATGGACGGAGGTCCTCTTAGAGCCACTTGTTTTACTCTCCTGTTGCCCTGACTTTATTTTGTTGCCTAAATGTGGTGTTCACAGTCCCAAGTTTGTTAAGCTGTCTTCAAATCTTAATATCCTTTTTGCTTGTGCGAGCTCTTGAAGCTAACTGCAGTTTTGTGACAAAGGCTTCCTGGAGGACCAGGTACTCACCAACAAGCTGATACAAACAGCAGAGACGAGGAGCAGCCCACAGATACCTCTTTTGTCAGGGGAAATAATGCTAAGGTATTAGAAAAGTCTCAAAATTCATCAGCAGCTGCTGATCTAAATGCAGCCATAGGTTACTGCAGTTCTTGCAGTGCTGTGTGTTCTGTGTGGCACTGCTGTCCACGAAAAGGGCAGTGCTGGTCAGGAACTCAGATCAAACTCTATGAGGAGATTACCAAGTGCGCTGGGCTTTCCTGTTGGGAGCCGGGGGGCTGTCAGGTTTCGCTTTCGCTCATGTTGCCGGAGCAGCTTTTGCCTGAGTTCTCTTTTCTAGCCTAGCACAACCACAGGCTCCTGTGTGAGGGCTGTTTCCACAGCACACAGCTCTTGCGAAAGGTGCAAACATGGCTTCACTCTTCAAGTTAGCAAATGGAGCACAGGGCCAAGAGGATGGGCATGAATTCATTTTGTATTAAGGCTGTGTGGTGGCTGTGCACATTGCTGTAAACCAGTTAGACCATAAAGGTGAATTTCACCCAGGAAACCCCTGCTTTGCCCATAAGGTGTCTCATTGTTGTATTAGTACAACTTCCTTGTTTTCAGTGTATTGCACCAATGTAATGCCAGAGTATCATGGTGATTCAGAGTTGTTCACTAAAGGCATCAGCTAAGTTCAAATTCTGGCATGCTTTATGGAGAAAAGCTTCTGGTCATCTGAGCCAAAGTCTTGAAGAGCATTACTAGCCATAAGTTACCACAAAGGGACTTTCAAAAGATACATAAAAACTAAGTGCACACATGTATCCCATCATGCTTGCAAGGAAATAAAACAGGAGGAGAAAATATGTTTGAATATTTAAAATTTAGCCTAACTGTTAGGTGTTATAGCAACAGCATGCAAAATAGTCTGGAAATACAGGGATCATCTTGTTCTTGTTTAGTGCTTCTTCCCCTGTCCCACTCCCACCAGAAGATCGTGCATAACTTGGTTTTAAGGCATGTCCATGAGCATTTGGTTCACTTGTTTATTCCATGTCTGGGTGTATCTATGTGCAAGTTAGACATAAGGATATTGTGGACTCACAGGGTTATTTCGAGAGACAATGTATTATACCTGCATTAACACAGGCACAGTGATTCTTTCACTAATAGCTGAGAGAGTTTATAGAAAGGGAAGAGTTTGTCTTTTTTGGTGCTCAGATATTACCCTTCAGTAGATTTTACTCCTTTTGGTTGTTGTTCTTGTGTTTGGTTTTGTTTGTTGTTTTGGTTTTTTTTTTTGTAGAGGAAAATGTTACTTAGAGGTGCAAGTTCAAAAGTTTTGGGGTAGCATTCTTAGTTTTTACTGTTAAGTGAAAAAGCGGCCACTAGATACTCCCATGCCACTCTGTTTCTGTGCTTGTCTTCCTTTCCCTGTGGGCTGCTCTATACTGGTGCTCCAGCAGTGATGATGGTGAGGTGACACACCCAGTTGTAATTTTCTAGTGCTGGAGTGCAGAGCCAGCACCAACATTTCAGTAGCAAGGGCAGAGTTGGTATTAAAAAAGGTCATTTGGGAAAACTTTGTTCATTTGGTTTTCTTTTGCCTTGAGGCAGTGCTTTGAATAGTGTTAACCCTTTTTTTCTTCCCACACGATGCCTTTTCACCCTATTTCCTTCCTGCCAGCTTTGATGGAAAGTTATGTTCAAAAGGTAGTGCGGGTGATAGTGTGCATCTCTGTTGGGGTGGGAGTGACCATTTGTGCTTGGGAATGTTGCCTTGTGCTCTGTGTAGAAGCCTAGTGGGAGACCAGTGCATCAGAAGCAGTCTGGAGTGCAGTGTAGCGATTCTTAGGTATTATAATCTCAAGGGTAAAGAGTAAACTTTGTTTATTCAAATGTGATATCTCTCTTTGAAGTTCTCTTCTTGTCTAAATTTGTATACTAGCAGGTCTGGCCTTCATTTAAATGATCCTTGGGTTTTTTTCGTGCCACTTAGAAAAAAACAGTGGGAAAGCCTTGACTAAGTTAATAGTGTTGCTAAGATGGAAATGATGAAGAAGGCTCAGGATTCCTGTTTGGACCTCATGGGAAAAAATGGTATGAAATGTGAAGGGGGGGGTGAATGTTCCTAAACCTGTCATTTCTTTTCCCTGTTTCTTCTCCCCCACTGTGTTCTGTACTAAATACTACAGTATGTTTAATGAAACCAATAAAACTATTTGGCCAAGAGTGTTAATCTTTCCCTGGCCCAATTAGTGCATGGCTTCTACTTTTAATGTTGATGTGGATTTTTT
Source organism: Sturnus vulgaris (assembly GCF_052056855.1). Classification (NCBI taxonomy): domain Eukaryota; kingdom Metazoa; phylum Chordata; class Aves; order Passeriformes; family Sturnidae; genus Sturnus; species Sturnus vulgaris. The sequence goes on along the minus strand of NC_142243.1, from coordinate 71,958,049 downwards.
TCGGAAGGCAGAACAATAAGCAGCTCTGTGCTATGTGTACCAGGTTTTCCCCCTTCTTGCCTGTATTGTGCATTTCTTCCTATCTATTCCAAAGGGAGAGATCATGTGCAAAGACAGTGGAGCAATCTGGAACAGAGACTTGTACCAGCTCCCAGGGGCCGGGACATGCTGCTCTGTGCTTGTGTAGCTGCCTCTCAGTTGCAAGTCAAATGACTATGACTCTGAAGACTCATCGTTTTTTTCTCCTTTTTTCTTCCTTCTCCTGTGGCCTGTGTTCTCCTTTTTGCTTCATTTGTGATGCTCTTCACCAGAAGGAGAAACAGCTGTAGCTGTTTAGAGTGGTCTTAAAACAAACAAACAAAAAACCCCAAATAAATACACATAAGCAAAGTGGGGGGAGTAACTGTTGGTGGGCTCAGCTTTAACATACAGTGGAGTCACACTTTATCCCAAAGGAGGAAACAGGTCTAGCAAGTGTCTTCCTGTACAGACTGAATGGGAAGTAACAAGGTTTTTTTCTTTTTTTTTTTGTAAGCTCTGCTTTTGCAGTGTCTCTCCCATTAGCTGGATATGTGGGGCATTAGGGGTGGACCTCTGTCAGAAGCAGGAGCCGTAGGCCCCTCAGGGCTCTCTGTGGGATGGAAGTTGCCCCAGTTTCATGTTGTCAGCAACCTCCTCAAGTGGAAGGAACACGTTCCTGCAGAAAAGACAGGTCTCTTGGTGTGGCCCTGCAGAGAGGGCTGCATTGTCTTGTTTGGTCCTGTCCCCCCTACCATTTGTCAGTGCTCTTGTTTAGTCGCTTGCTCTCTGTTTTTCCTCCTTTTCACACAGGATGAATGTGACACTGGGGGGTTTCTTCAAAGTAGAAGATGACTTGAATGCTTGTGACCACTTCCCTGTTTCCTAGAGGCTTTGGTCCGATGTTGAATGCAACCTGAGGCTACACTGTTTCTCAGCTTATTTCCTGTTTATCCTTTTTCCTGGAGGTCTTTGTTTTCTTTTGGGGAGAGGGAGGAAGGAGGCTCTGTCAGCACACCCTCCACACCGGGGCATTTGGTGTGAGCTGGGAGGGTTTACAGTCCTGAAGGCAGTATGGCATAGGGCATCTGTGCTGGTTGCTGCCTGTCTGATTCCCTGAGTTTCATAGGTGCTGTGGAAGAAAATCCCAACACTTCCCCATCCTCAGTGATGCTTTTTTTTTAAAGAGGAGGAAAAAAAAACCAAACCAACCAGCCTAAAGCAAAAAAAAACAAAAAACAAGGCTGCAAGAGAAATCTCTCAGTATGTTCCTGCCTAAAGGCTCTCTGCCACGGGTTTTCCCACAGGAAGGAGTGATTTGGCCCAGCGTTCTTATTGTTTCTATATCCTATTGCAAATAGAAAGTTTGCTTCTGAAATTTGTGTGTGCTGCTCATGCAGTTGTCTTTGTTTCAGTGGTGCATTTTTGTTTCATGCAAAAGAGTGGAAAACACATAGGTAAATAAAAGCATGCAGCAGCAGTTCAGTTGCAGTCTCTAGACTGCTTTCAGAATTGGAAATTTTTAATGTGCAGAAAATGTTTTTAAGGACAAGATCTCTGACTACATATATTTGCTTGCCTTTGGAGGAAGATATTTGGATTCAGAAAGGAAAAATAACCTTTGGCTCATAGAAACTATGAAAGGCTGTAATAGTATAATATGTAGTTTTCCTCCTGAAAAAAAAACAGAGAGCAAGTTGGCAGGTTTTTCTGAAACAGTAGGTAGGGTTTTTTAATGTGCATATATGCCTGCCTGTTCTGCCTACTCTCTCTGTGCATTTCCCATTTTCAGTGTTGCTAAAAGCAACGCTGGGAATTCTGACTGTAGTTCTCTGGGAAGCTACTAAGCTGTCTTAAAGTTACCTTGGCAAACACAGGAGTCTTCACAGTTACACAATAGACTTTTTTTTCCAGGATGTATCAGCGGTGACATTAATGTGCTAGGTATTGACTGAAAGGGGAATGAATATGTGTGTTTTGGAAGGAATTGTGTATTTTGTTTGTTTAGGGTTTTTTAAGGACTAAAGCACTTACTTTTTTTAACAGAAATGCCTCCAAATAGTTTAAACTAGTCCTTACTTTTGATACTGCTAAGCAGATAGAGCAAGCAGTTTTAGATTTAGGCCAGTCCTGAAAAGAATTCTGTTGCTTATGCTATTCAAAAGTAAGTCAGCTACCACTTAAGTGATTAAAATAAGATGGGAGCAGGGTGGAAAGAAGTAATTATATTGCTCTTGAATGAGATTGACCTTTTTTTTAAAAAAACCCAAAATAACAGTAAAGTTACAGCAGTTACAGTAGTTAACACAAAATTAAGGCAAGCAAATAAATGGCTCCCATAATTATTGGAGAAAACACAGAAGGATGGGTGCTTGGCATCACCTTGGAGTAAGGAATCCCTGTGTTGTAGGGCTCACTATACAGAAAAGTACAAAAATAATTAGGGAAAAGTTATTTTGAGTTGTTCAGGTTAGTCTGTTTTTCTGGTTCCGAATGTGCAGATGGAAAGCAGTGTTTGTTAAGAGGTTGGTGTTTTCCTGAGCCTCACACTACCGGGGCTTAGTCAGGTCCCAGGTTTTGTCTCTAGACTGCAGTGGCTTGCTGTGCCAGATCATCTGTGTGCCACTCCTTAAAAGGTTGGCAGCTAAATGTAGGAAGGTTGAATCCACTGCTTTGTCTGGCATGATGTGAAATGAGGAACCGTTCAACACAAGGTGGGCCCTTTCTTTTTGCCTGCCTATGCTTGGGTGCTCCAGATTGTTGGCAGTTGGAGTAACATAGTCGTTTATTGTTTTCAAATGCTGTTCAAACAGCATTTGAAGATGTGTTGCATGACTGAATTGCATGTCATCCTTGAGAATGTAATTTTTTTAAAAGGAAGAAACCCAGTTAACTGTGGTTTGAAGGCAATTGTCTCTGTTATTTTGATAAAAGGAAAACCTGTACTGAGCTTACTGGTTGTTATTTGTAAATCTGAGATGATGAAATGTCCATAGTGTGTTTGTTTTCATAATGTAATAGACATTTTGCTTGTAAGGTTATAAAGGTGTATTTCTCTGTTAAAAACATATCAGTAGTTTTCCATATTACAAATAACCTTTTCCAGAGGCTATAGCCATGAGTGCTGTGGGCAGAGAACTCCTGTTTCTCATGTGTTGATCATTCCCCATCACTTCTAAAACTGATGTTTAACTGCCCTGTCATTCTCCAAACCCCAATGATAGCATGATACGTTTGTGGTTTTCAGAAAGGGGTGTGGAGGAATTCTGTTGGTACATACAATGGTTACTTACGTCTTCAACTCATGTGGGAACCTTGGGCAGTGGATGTGAGGAATGTGCCAAATGGTCCCAGAAACCTCTGTAGTAATTTCACCACAGCTAGAAGGAAGAAGGTGGCCACCCTGAATTCATGTATTGGAGTAAATATTAATCTTCCAAGAAGAGAAGAGAGGAGCAATGCATGTGTGAAATTGAATCATCTAAATTCTCTAGGTGCAGAATATTTTCCAACTTCTTAATCGAATGTCACTACTGTCAATGATAGTCTAGCTTGCTCTCTCTTCTTCCATTCTTTGTTGGCTTAATATTGCAGACCAAGCTGGTAGGGGTTTCTTTGTTTGCCCAGGTTTTGCCACTGGCAGAAGCAGCAGCATCTCCCAGCCCAGTGCCTGGGCACTCATGAGAGTGGGTGCTTGGATGCACTGGCACTGCGGGTATGTTTCTGTTTCTGTCATCAGACCTGTCTGATAGTCAGGGGACCACTCTAAATAGAGGGCTTTGGTCTTACTTTCCTAAAATGGCTTCCATAAAAGCTTACTCCCTTTCTCTTTTTTCTTTCTCCCTCATGTAGTGCTAGAGGGTGCTGCTGAAGAAGAGGCTGAAGAGCCAGACGCAACTCTACATACTACACTAAGTGAAGAGACCAGCACCCCAGAAGAGAGCCACAGTCAATCAGGGGAGAAAGATGAAGGTATTTGGGTCAACCAGCTCTGTGACTCTATAAATTAGGGCATTGATTAAGAATGTAGAAACATTTCTTACCCATCCATACCTTATTGTGTGAAGAGTATAAGATACATTGAGCAAAAGCACTGATGCATACATTTCTTTTGCCATCTCTAACTTTTATCTGTCTGAAAAGTATTAAAATAGTAAAAAGTAGTAAAATAGGTTGAACAGAAGCATGGGCACATAAATTCTCAACTACCACTGCAGGCTTCCAAACTAAGATTTTCTTGGCTCACAGTAACTTGGCATCACATAACTTAGCCTCAAAAAACCACCTGTTTATAATCCTCAAACTTATGTTCCAAAGACAGTATTATGCAGAGATCAAATGTTCACAGACAAACGTGTTCCTCCTTGTTCACCCTCACATACTCTTCTGTTGCAGTGACTTTCTCACAACACACATTAAAATTCTATGCTTTCCACCAGATGTGACAGAGGAGTAGACTTGCAGGGTGTTCCTGTTTGTTAGGGAGACCTCTTGGGGGGGAAAGGAGTGTTTAAATTGAAAGCATCTTCCTTTTCAAACTTGTAAAGAGGAAAATAGAAGGCCTTTCCTGTATGTTTGACATGTCTGAAACCAAGGATGAGATTTTAGGTGTATTTTGATATCTGAGATAGGAGCATCCCTGCTGCTTACTGCATGTGATGGAGAAGTTTGAATCTTGACAGCATTAGCTGTGATGTTAATCATGTATGCAACACATATTCTGCGTGGACTAGTATGGCTTGGTAGACCAAAATCACACATGTGCCATTAGTGGCAGTAAAGAGGCAATAGGGAGGATACAGGGTTTTGTTTTGGTTGGATTTTTTGCTACTTTAGCTAATTCCGTACACAGAGCTGGCTTAAACCATGCTTAAAAGAGAACCCAGTACCCTACACTGTGTTACTAATGCCTTAATTGTGCAGTCCTGTTTAAAACACGTTGCCTGCTTGAATGATTGTGCTTGCCGGAGTGTGCATTCATCAGTACTGCTCTACTAGTTCATGGTGATCACAAGGTACCACAAATAATACCATTTCACAGCAAGAGAGTGTAAAGTAAATCGCTCTATAAGCTCCATTTTGAAATAAAGTTGAAAATGAAGAAAATGGGACTGTCCTATAAGAAAAATGTACACTTTGTCATATGCATTCCAATATGAGAAGCTTGTCTTGTTATAAGAACTCCAGTTATTATGGCCTGTTGCCTGTGCTCCATAATGATCCAGCAGAGTGTGATGTGAGTTACAGGCAGCTGAAAATACTGTGGGTTGAGGGTTTTTTTAAGATGGCCTAGGAACTCCTATGTGTGTTTTTGTTTTTAATTCCAGAGAAGCAGCTGGAAAGCTTAAACAGCTATAAGGCATCACCAAGTTCACCAAACAGTTTGGACGGAGCAGACTTGTCCTCCATTGACGCCATGATGTCAGCAGTGATGAATGTGGGGAAGATTGCTGAAAATGGCGGGAATTCTCAAAATGTCAAATCCCCTTCAAAGTCTCCTGCACCAAATCGGATTGGCAGGAGGAACCAGGTATGTAAACCCAAATGCAGGAAGGGCAAAGGGGCAACAAGCAGCTGCCTGGAAAGTGATAAGATGGAATTTACGTTTCTTTGATTGTTCTGCCTTTTTTCCCCTTAGCAGTTGTTTCTTGCCTCTGCTATTGTTCCTCTGTGTATGTTTTCTGGTATCCCTCCAGACCATAACTTAGAAAACTGGGAATCAGCAGGGTCCGCTTGCTTGGACTGACACATAAAACATTTGAGCATGAGCTCCAGTGCCATGCAATGGTGAGCTGGTCTAGCAGATGCCCCTAGCAGCAACAAAGTCACCTAAGAACTGCCGTTTTGTCCTGCTGCATCTTTTTGCCTGGTTATTGCATTCGCATAATCTCATGAAGTGTGTAGCTGCTCTGCAGAAGATTCTAGTGATTTATGGTAAAAGGTGGTTTCTGGAACAAAACATTTTTCAGGATGCTCAGTTCATACATGTAGTGTAAGGTGCTCTTCATTTCCTTGTTAGTAAAAGCCTGAAAAGCTATTGCAGACTGCCTTGTATAAATTTTGCAGAGTAAGTACATGTAGCTTTTATCAGGTTTTTTCCATTAACCAGTTGATGGCACCAGCTGATAGCAATATTGATCTAAACAAGTGAAAGGAGAGACTTATGTATCAGTTAATCTGTAGTTATTTATATCTGTGTTTTTCTCCTGCTGGGCCAAGCTCCACCAAAGAAGGTGCTGCAGGGTATCAAGAAAACCCCCAGATCCCTGTGGTCATTTGACTTTGGAGCTTAAGGTGAAGCATAGAGACTTTGCAAAGGAATCAAGATGTAACAGGGACCAGAAAGGTTGAGAGGCATGACTCATGTGATGTTCCTATAGTAGTTTATTAATAGCTTGCTGAGTAGCTGCCCAGTTGACAGACTTATGACTTGTCTTGGATTTTTTAGCATGAAAGGAGTTAAAAGCCATTAGCTGTAAATGGACATCCTTAAATGAGGAATGGGCAGTATACAGACAGCTGTATTTGTGGGATTCTGTTGTCTAGCTCCTGGCTCTAAGGTTTATTTACAATGTTCTCACTTAGGGGCTGCCCTGGTTCCTTGATTTCATCATGTGAAGTGAGGAACAGGAGTCCAGACCAGTGTCAGGGCAGTGCTGTTACACAGCTGTCCACTGGTACACCATGTGGTCTGGCTTCAGGGAAGTTTATTAGTGTTGGTGACCTTTATTCCACCTGGTATTTCAGTGGGCATTGAATCAAAGGAAGCTCTAGAGTAAATGTGACAGGATTAAGAGGGATTCTTACAGCATAAAAATAAACAAATATATTGAAAACATGGTAAATAGCCTATTTGTCTTTAGGCTGAAAGATTGTTAAGGCCATAGGGGCAAGTGAATACATTACTGAGAAAACAGCAGTGCGATGTGAAATATTAAGTGGGTATCAATCTTGTTAGCAGGCTCTAATGCAGTGAATTTCCACTTTCAGCATAGCAGAATGAAAGCACTGAATTGTTTTAGTGTGTAGCAGTGCAGAGATCTCAGATTCTGGTCAGAATATACCCCTTATTATAATTTCAAGGATAATAACAGCTGATTTTCTGACTGCTGTTTCCCATGAGTTGGCAGCGAAACATTTTGCCCTGAACCTTTGTCCCAAAGTCTATGGTCCTCTTTATAATGCTGACTTTATCTTGGCTGCTGTCTACCTATAGTCTAATAAGCATGTTCTCACATCAACCTGCATGTATTTTAACTTCTCATTTGCTTTTCTCTTGAAGAAAATAAAAACAGTGTGACAGAGGTGTTTTTTGAGCTGGAGAAAAACAGACAGACTTAATGCTCAACTCCGAGAGCATTTGCCATCAGTTGAATGCAGAGCTGTTGTGCCAGATTGACTTACTAAAGGGAGAGTAGCTGACAAATGAGCTGCTAATTTTATCTTTCAGTTCAAGAACTGTGTTTTCACCAACTTGGCTCTGGTGGGGTAGCTGAGTGCTGTGTTTTAAATTGGTGAATGTGGGTACTCTTACAGTAGGGATGCTAATGTTTTTTGGTCTGGATTGGGTTAGTCAGCGGATTTGCTTGAGCTGTGTTACGGTATGCAGCATGTAGCCTGTCTGACCACTGGAGAAAGTTTGGGTTTTAGTTAATAATAAACCCCAGATTCAATACTAATCAGCTCTGGCTGAGCTGTAGTGTGTTTCTGATCTTTGTTTCAAGGTGAACCAGTAATTACTCTATCTTCTGTTAATTTGCTGATTTGAAGAGAAGGCAGTCTGGAAAGCAGGCTTTGTAATCATCAAGTGCATCATGTAGAACTGCAGCATTCATTTAAAGAGGAGGGGGGCAAAAAAACAGTAGTGGGTTGATAATTTTTCAGAAATAGCCTGAGGATTAAGCATCATCTAAACTGTCAGCACGTATGCAGGGATTCATGGCACAGTGTGTTTGTTCTCTGTCTTGAGCCAGCTTTTAACAGGGTGCAGTATAATTGGAGCTGAACATTCATCCACATCAGGTTGCATATAGTAGAATTAAAGCTGCATAAATAGGATGGAATGAATGTTTGTGAATTACACGTTTGTATATAAAAATGGGGGAGGGACACTGAGATAATGCATTCAAATTTTCTTTGAGAGTTCAGACTTAATAATGGCAACTTTTCTTGCTTGCTTTCTAATGTTTTGAAAGTGCTAGTACTTTAGACCTTGGCCTGTATGTGTGGCCTGCAGTGATTACTTTTGGGATGTAGAGGCTGAAATGTATCTGGTAAAACATGTACAAGCAAAAGAGTGGGAAGAAATGGGAGAACCTAATCCTTTCATTTTAGAAACAAAGTCTCAAGACTTGTTTTCTTCAGGCAAAATCGTAAAATAGCTCTTCATCTATGTCTACAGGTCACAGAAGATACTGCAAATTATTATGGCTCTGTTTTTGAAAACGAAATGTAATATAGGGACTCTATAGAAGGGTTCCCCAAATCATGCAGGAGGGGGATATTGCTTTACTGAGACATAAAAAAGAACTTTCTCTAACACTATGTCAGCATCCTGCCATCTTAATGTGCCAGAGGATTGGTCACAGAGACTTGGGTTAGTCATTCTCAGTGTTCTTTGTGAATGCTTGTGTCTGACAACTTGGAAATGGTTGCTTCTGAGTTGATGACTTTGGAATATCACAGGGAGAAGAAAATTGTGTGGAGAGAGGAGATGCATAGACACACTCATACCCATCAACTTACAGCTAAAGAGTTGCTGAGAATGGGTTCTGCCTTTTGCTTGTTTTCAAGCTTTTACTAATGATACTTAAGATAGCCAGCAAAGAACTTCAGTAGAAAATGTCAGTTGGCATAAAAATTATGCTTTTCCACTGGTCATGCAGAGATGGTTTTTGTTCTGTCTTGTCACTAGATGTGTGCATCATTCTAATGGAAAACTGAGGTTTAATTTTGAGTGCCAAATCATCTTCATTTTAATATGCAGGCGTTGGTGCATAAGCCATGCCTGGCTTCCTGGTGAGGTTGTGAAAATGCCCTTTACATCATCCAGTAGCCATCCTTGTGGACAAATTGAGGCAAACAGCTTTGTTTCCTGCAAGAGTGCCATTTCATCCCTGGCTGGAAGAGTGGTGGCTTTGCTCAGTGTCTCAAGGGCATACTTAAATCAGGTTGAGCTCTCCGGTCAGCTTCATTGTTTGTACTGTGGTTTGACCATGGTTCCACCTGATTCTCACCTGGGCGGAGAATGGCAGGATTCATAATATGTTCTTTTGGAGTCACGTACACTCGGGCATTGTCACCTCTTTCTCGCTATGATCTCATCAGATCTTGCGAGCTTCAGAAGGGTGGGGCCTGGCTGGTGTGCCTGGATGGGATGCTTCCAGCAGAAACACAGGATGCTAAAGGAAATGGTGCTGATGATTCAGTAAATGCCACTCTTCCTTCTGAGTCAGCCATGGAGCAGAACATAAGGCCCCTGCAAAAGGGCACCAAGATAGTGCTTTGCTGTCAAGATGGGGTGGAAAATCTGAAGTTCTGACAACTTGTGCTATTAAAAATCTTTGGGAACAATAATGATGTTTGCCCATATATTCTGACAATGTTCCAGGAATTACTTTCTGGTCAGCTACATTCCTCCTGGCAGTTTGAGCTCCTTGCAATTAACTTCCCTTCACTTCCTGTCCTAAACTGCTACTGCTGAGTATCTGTGTGCTGTTAAAACAGCTGCTGTATTTCTGTGGTAGTTGAAATGGCCCCTGTTTATAAATTCAGAAGTTTCTGAAGCTTGCTTGAGGGATCTGTCAGATGATAAATGTATAAATGCAAGTTATTCTGTTACCAGTACTTGGGATGGATTATTTTTTTCCACCCTCATCGCTGACAGCTTTTTAGTCCTTTTACATTGATATTCCTTCTGATTGTTTTGTTCTCTTTTGTCTACAGGAAACAAAAGAAGAGAAGTCTTCCTATACCTGTCCTCTGTGTGAAAAGATTTGCACTACACAGCACCAGCTAACTATGCACATTCGTCAGGTATGCAGAGTACCAGCTCTTGATTTCTTACTTTTATTAAGAGTGTTTCATTTGCCAGGTTGCATTTTGCAGTGATGAAAAGCAATTCCATGTGCAAGCCAATGAAATGCTTCTATCGTTTTGCTTTTATTTTAGCCTTCCCTTGTATTTTCTTAAAAAAGTACACCACACAAACCTAATCCTGAGGTGGGTGATTTTCCTCCCTTCCTTGCCTGGCATTCCATCCCCCACCCAGTGGCTCAAACAAGGATATGTGTCCTGTTCTGCATAGCTTAAGGTATCCTAAGGATCCGGAAAAGCATTTTCATCATGAGGCCTAAGTCCTGTTTTATTATCCTGTTTGAGTACAGATATTTTTACTGGTCATGCAAATTAAGAAGCAGGAAGACATAATTTTTAAATCAACTCCGTGCAGAAGAGCCTCTCAGTCTTTCATAGGATATGGCAGTTTTAGGAGGCCTTTTTTTTTTTTTTTAACTGGATAATGCACATTTTTATTGGCTACAGGCCTGTTCTTGCTCCTCCTGAAAGATATGCATACTTAATAAGAAGGTTTGCCCTTCTCTCTAGCAGAAGGTTCTGCTTTGGATGCTAAGGTGTGGTTGATGACTGGCTTCACTTTATTATTTCAGCTTTTCCTCCTGTATTTTAACAGTTGCTTAATTATTTTTTCTTACTCTTCGAATGTTTTTTGGTTTGGGGTTTTTCTTGTATGTGAAGAAATCTCCAATCTCTGAATGCACGTGAGAAAGAGTGTACATATAGCACAGTAGCTAATGGCCGTAACTTGACCTTGTAATGCAATCTTATGGCCATAGAAGTCTGCATGTACACTCAGAAGTAGTTTAGTTTTGTTGTCTTACTATGCAGTAAGTTTAAAATTAATATCTTTAAAGAGTATTTACTTTTAACTGTCTTCTGCTGTGAAGTTTGTAATTCCATCCTCTTTCCTTACCACTCATACAGCCCCAAACCACTGCACAGCCTAAAGTGTCCCAAGATACCATTTGGCTGATGGGTTGTTGTTGAGTCCCTCTGTATCTTCTTTTGCTGCAGACCTAGCAGAAATGCTGCATTGCAGGCTGTATGAAACAGCTACTTGTGCTGGTCCATTAAGGGTTTAAAGATGAGGGGGGAGGAGGGCTGGGGAGGAGAGGTATCTACAGGGCACACCTTCATATAAGGTACTGTGCCAAGTGGCTCTTTAGAGCTGCTTAATTTGTTTATAGTTCTTGCTGATATTTTACTGGCACTTCAGAAGGGGTGTTCAATGTAAAAAAAAAAATCATTGCTTTCTCCAGCATAACACTGACACTGGAGGGACAGACCATTCCTGCAGCATCTGTGGAAAGTCTCTGAGCTCAGCGAGCTCCCTTGATCGCCACATGCTGGTGCACTCAGGTGAAAGGCCTTATAAATGTTCAGTATGTGGACAGTCCTTCACCACCAATGGAAACATGCACAGGTGAGTGCTGATTGTGTCCCAGGAGTTTGGAAAGGATTACAGGGTAGGGGGCTGTTTTGTTTCCTTGGAGGGACTAGCAAGCTGACTAAAGACACTTGGGCAGGAAATGTGGAGTATCTGTGACCTACAAATGTGGCATAACACATACGGGTACTAGGATGTTTAAGTAGTGGGAGGAAATCAGAATACAGAAAGATCTTCTAGTTTTCTTTAAGTATTACCAAGAGTTGTTACAGCTTTTTTTTGTTTTGTTTTGTTTTGTTTTGTTTTTCAGTAATAGTAGTAGTATGACATGGATTTATCTCAGGGGATAAAAATATATACCCAAGCTATATAGGAGTTTCCAGTTTTGTAACTTCAGAGTCATGGATTCGAGTGGTTGTATTAGAACATCTGGGGTTTTGTTGGTGTTATGTACTTAGGTATCCAAATGCCATCACGAAGATGCCTCTTTGGTATATTTATCTTGTTTTTAAATACATACATCAATATTTGTTTACACTCTAGAAAACTTATTGTACTATAGATCTGACAAATTCTCTGTACAAATTTCCAAATGAAGTTTACTTTGTAGGGTTGTAGCAATATGTACAATTGTCAACTGGGGAGCAAAATGTTAAAGCACATGGATTTTCCTTCCCCTCTCTCATCCCTTGATTCAGTATTCATTTATTTGCATGGGTGGAACATCTCAGAACTGATTAAGACTTCGTGGATTCCCACATAGCTTTAGTCCCCATATCAAAGAGTTTACAACCTACAAAGAAACTGTAAGACAGGTGGGGGAAAAGAATATTGCTTACAAGCAAAAAGGACAGGAGTGATGGTTACAGACTGGTTCTGTGTGGAAAGGAAGAGGTCTTGTTTCCCTGATTATTACCAATCATTTTCCAAGCAGTGTGCTATAGGTGGAATGAAAGGGTGATTTTGGTGACAGTAGGAAAGATAACATAGTCCTGCACAGTGGGCATAATACCTGCTTGCAGCATTACCTTTTCTGTATCATTTTGCTCATGTTAAACACTTGGGTGAAAAGAGAAAGAATGCAGTTCAGTAATTCCATATTTATTTAACTTACAATTGATTGGAATTGGGGAGAGTTGGCAAGATAGATAAAAAATGAGAAGGGAAAAAAAACACTAAGAGATACTGGCCTTGGGCACTGAATAAATCACACATCTGACTCATCTGACCAGAGGTGTTGTGAGCCACGTTTTCCAGGTCGGGTCATTAGTCTGTGTGACGTGGGGAAGGCAGGGCCACTGCTGAGTTGCAGCTGATGCCATTGTCAGTATCCAAGGGTGACTTCCAGTGGTGGAACTCTGGGATGGTCAGTCACTTGTGTCTGGGCAGCTTGCTGGAGGACTGCTTGTGTGTATTTGGGGTTTTGCTCACTGGGTATCTCTTATGCCCTCCTAGAAGCAGGAAAGGGAGACTTCCCCTGAAACTTGAATCCAGGCCTATGAGAGATTTAGTCACCTTTGTTTATGCAGGTTTCCCTGTATAGAAATTCTTAGTATGATTTTGTAGCAAATTTATAGCTAGAAATGCCAGACTCAGTGACTTGCCCAAAAGAAGTAGAGATCAGAACCTTCAGATGAGAGGATAGTTTGGTTTTCATTTTTTCGCTTAACAAGATGAGGCCTGAAGTTACCGGGATGGAGTGCGGTATTTAATGACCACACTAAGAAGGACCTAAGTTCACACAAGGAAAATCTTGATATTAAAAGGTTTTTTGTCTGATAGGTGCCTGTTGGTTCTGTTAAGCTCCTTCTTGTGCAGGGCTGCCCTGCAGCAGCAGAATGCTATTCCCAAGCTTGGTATCTCTGCAACGAGTGACCCTAGACCCATGACAAGCAAAATCCTGAGCACACTGAAATATGCTGGTTCTACTAAAGGAGAGTTGTGGTGGGCAGGCTGTGCCTTCTGTTTTTTTTCAGTGAATAACCTTTTCTTGTTGCTATAACTGACTGTAATACTGGGTCTTGTTGCTGAAGGAAGACATGAATGTGCCAAGTAGGCAGATGAGGATAAATGCAAAGTGAAATCAAATTTTTTATCTGGTGCTATGACATACTCACAAGGAAGATGTTCATTTTGCCCACCAGTACCTCCTGCTGAAACAGGTATTTCTGGTCTAAGATGGTGTGAAGCAAATTTCTTTTTCAAGCATCTCAAATTTAGCTGTGGCATCATGTCCAATGGACTGTCAATGCTGTAGCTGAATGCGTCTCACATCTCATTCAAAACTCTTTCTGCCTCAGGATTCCAGAGCAAGGACCAGTTTGCCAGGTCCTGCCTCATGTGTAACTCCTGCAGGCCATGTCTGTGGTGGTGCCATGTCTGCTCTTCTGTACTGCAAGTCCACCTTTCTCCTCTCTTGTGTGCAGTTCTTTTATTGTTCTCTGGTTTTGTGCCACAGTATCTAAGTAGTGACAGATGTATGTCCAAACCAGCAAAACCAAAAAAATTCTGATGTGCCTCTGGTAGCCAGCATGGTGGTATCTCTGGACCATTGCACAACATGAGGTCAGAGAGAGGAGTTACAGGTGTAGCAAAAACTTGTGATGTGCTGGTAAAGAATCAATGTAGCTTGTGAAGGTCCTGCAGGAGCTTCCCGGGATTTACTGCAGTTACACCAAATATGCATGGTTTGCAGGAGAGGAGCAAGGGAGAAATTGGTCTTCTAGAGGGGCAGTGGGGGGGGAAAAATGTGTAGACTTTTGCCATGTTCATCCTCCCTTCTCTTTTTCCCCCTCTGCCATGTTCTGACTCTTATTTAGCTGTCGATACTATTTTTAAATCCAGACTTTTAAAAGACCTTTTAGGGGAAAAAGTTCAATGGAATAGTTTTGTCCAGGGAAATACTGTGCCATGGGAGTACTTACTGCTGTTTCCAGCAAAGAACGAAATTTCTGATCTCTCTTTCAACCTCAAAGCAGCCACATCATTAGACATTCAGCTGAGTAGAGGAGGGAAGGAGACAAGTTTTGGTTGCTTTTTTGGGTTTGAAAATGCTTACCAATGTTGTTACACTCTCAAGTGCCAACCATCTTCATCAAAAGTATTTTTTCACCACCTTCACTTTACCAAGGGAGAAAAAAACTCCAGAGCTCTTACTTGAAACTCCTTTGAATTGCAGTAAAACTTCTGTGCAACAGCCAAACTTTATTTGGAGTGAGTGAGAACACTGTTTCCTGCACATCTCTTCCTTGAGTTAGTGTAGCTGTGCTGGGGTGTTGCATGTACTCTTCACTTGTGAAATCGATGCTGGCCTTCCTGACTCCCACAATACATGCAACACTTCATTTGTAAATGAGTCATAACCTCTCACATGAAGTCCAGTTTCTTTTTGTTGTGCTCCTTGGCTCCTCATCAACAAGTTGAGTTGAATGGGCACAGCAGACTGGAGAGGAAAGTTCTCTTGTGCAACACCAGTAAGAAAAAGAGGTTAAAACCTACTTCCTTTTCTGACTAGTATAACTCTTGGCCAGGATTTTCAACAGGGAACCTTGAGCCCAGGGTAGCTCAAAAAACTTACAGGCTGCCAGGCTGTTCAGGAGTGACGTGAACCTTCTGTGGGGACAGTCGCATTTGGAGACAGCAAAGGTCTCAGTAGAGTGCTCAATGTCCAGAGCAAAAAACTGATTTTTTTCATTCTTCCTGATGAGCTGTCAGACTGTCTGCTGCCGTATCAGTGCTGCTTCTGCTATTTGTAGAGAGATGGTGCAAGCTGATACAACAGCTGGAAGACCTGTTAGTGCCTAGTATCAGCATCATTAATTGCTCTAGAGTAGAAGACCTGGAGATGATACTGAATTTTTTAGTTTTCTTTTTGACCAGTATTGGAAAGAGCAAGTCTCCTTAGAAACAGCAAGCCTTCTAGAATCAGGAGCTGGTTAGGGATGTGGGAGCATATTTTTGGGGGAGCTTTTTAAGAATCTGGAGGAAAGAGTTAGATCACAGTAGTTTTGAGTTCAACATCCCTGTAACTGGCATTGCAAAGATCAGTACGTAAGAAAATCTGCAATTTAGGATACGTCTTATCCTCACCCTTCTTTGCTAGAGAGACAGACCCTGTGGCTTTCTCTCAGTCACGGTGAATTAAAGTTGAATACTCATCTTCATCAGGAGCATAAACTATATAGAGGGGAAGGGGGTGTATGAAAAGTTTCTGTAGCTCTGTAAGAGCTGGATTTCTAGTGTACTGTCTCCACTCAAAAGATTGCAACTACTAAAGACTTTACAAATGTTTTCCATCTGTATAGTCATAGTAACTCCCTAGGGAGTTTATCTGTGAATAATCCCAACTCCAAGGAGCCCTTTTGGGTCTAGACTCTGACACCAAATAGGAGGTTTCAAGTCTCTTACTCCATCTCTACCACTGCCTATCCCCAAAATGCAGACAGAGGAGTTAGGCTGCTGCTGTGGTTGTAGTGGTGGTTTGTGAGCATTAGGAAGGGACCTTGAAGTCGAGAAAAAAATTTTACTTGTCTGACTGTGTTGCATTCAAACAGAACGTGCATCAGCCTTCAGTGGGAAGGGCGATGCCTCCACTTGCTCCAAAAGCGTTTCCTTTGGGGGTAGGACACTTTGCCAGCAGTTCCTTTTCCAGTTCTATGACTAAGGATAGTCCGTGCCTATCACTTTAAAGTCACATTTTCCTCCCTGCCAAAGACATGCTCTCCATGCAACTAGAAAATGTTAATGGGGTATAAGTGCCAAAAGGGAGGCAAGAAATGACCTTCCTGACAGTTTCCAGTGGGAAGCTATTAAAGGCTCTGTGGCAAGTCTGAAAAGAGTAAAGGAATATTACATGTGTTTCAGCCACAGCTTCCCCAGTTTGGTAAGTGAAGGAGCATTGTCCATGGCTGTTTTTCTCCAGACTGTCCATATAAATCCGGTAATGCAAATTAAGGGAAGTGTTTCATTTGAAACTAAAATGTAGCAAGTATCTATCTTCTTTCTCTTCTTCCATTCCTTGCCTCATATGTGACAAAATTATTTAGAATGGATTTTTATTTACATCCTGATTAGGTACTTCTGGGCTGTTTATGTACCATCTCAGGAGCAGGTCTCAAAGTTTGGGGATTTTTTTTTTTTTGGCACATGTGAAACACCACACGCAACAACCACATGCAGAAGTCTTTGAAACTCAGATTGGAAGATCTGGATCGCAGAAGCTATGCTTTGAAGCATTCTTACAAAGGGTCCTATCAAAGAAGGTATTTCTTCTTTTAATTAAGAAGGCACTTTCATTTCTCAATCTTACTTTCAGTTCTAGTTTTCCCAAACTTCTGATTTTAATATGCTGTGGAAAGATAAACAGCTGTCTTTTTAATCAAGATATTATACTATTCTGATGTTCAAGTCCTTCTGAAACAACACTTTATGTGTGCACCTGTGTGTTGCTGACTGAGTTTCTTGAGAAAGACAGAAAATGCACATGCTGGAGGGTAATCTGTGAATTTTGACATTTTAACCAGCCATCTTTGCTGGCACATGAAGAGCATGCACGTCTGGAAGATTGTAATGCAGTGCTCAGAAAATGAGTGTTGGATCCCGATAAAGGCATAGGGATCGAGATGCATACACTTCAAATGTTTCCCTGCTCCCTTTAACAAGAGTTTGTGTGTCATGGGCAGGCATGCACATAGGCCACCTGTGACTCTGGAAATGTCCAATAGACAGTGTCCTCAAGATCTGGCTGAATCCATCCTCTCCCTACATTCCACCTGTGAATTGTTCCCATGTTATTTATGGCATTGGCCTGCTTCCAGTACGTTGTGTGTGCTTTGCAGGGTGCAGTGCAGTAACAATGCCCAGCCTCTAAGTACAAATAGGATCTCTGTATTCCAGCACGTGCAGGCTGGCATTTGCTTAAGATGGGAGTTTTGGTGGCAAAGCATAGCCAAATGTGATGAAGACCCTTTTTTTCTTTCCCAGAAGAGGAGAGGTACTGCCTTATTACAACATGGTTTGCTTTCTGGTGGTCTGCAAGTGGAAATTTGGTGTAGCTTTGAAAAACTGAACTTGTAAGATCTTGAAGCTAAAAACAAATAGCCAAGAAGCTCACCACACAGAAAATGATTGACACTTCACACATGTGAAAAGACTGTCTCTCATTGTCTTGCACAATAGAAATGTCTCCTTGGTCATTTCCTAAGGAACTTTTATTTCAATGTAGTAATTGGTAAGTAGCACTCTTAAATACTAAGAACCAGGTTATACTACAGGCCTTTAAATCCATTCCTTATGTGCGGAGGGATGATTTAACCACTGTCAGCATGCTAGTGAAAGATAAGCTTCAGCAAATGCAAGTGCCCTAATTCTTCAGCAGGGATAATGAACACAAAGGACTAACTTCTGCCTTCTAGTAACTGATTTATACTGCAGCTTACCACAACTGATGAGTGTAGTTGTGGGAAGCAGGTGAGATGTGATAACTGTTTTGCTCTTCCTTGCAGTTAAAAATGTTTGTTACATTTTTTGCTAGTACGTTTTGGAAATAAGGATGGGGAAACAGGTGGAGGCAAGCTTTTTGGCCTCTCCTGTCAGCAGATAATATCCAGAATATGTGTTTGGTATTCTGCTGGGACCCCCATGTTTTGAAGAAGGTTAAATTAGAAAAAGAAATAAAGAAAAGAAAGGAAGAAAGAAAGCCAGCCAGCCTTTTCAACAACAGTACGGCAGTAAGAGAAGAGTCTGTTTCTCTGTGTCTTTGATTTGAATTAGAAGTCTACAGTACTTTTAATTGTTCCAGGAAGAAACTTTTGTCTGTCTCACTGTTGCTGAGTAGATTTATTTCTGGAAAGGCTATATATAAACTTTTATTTAATTCACATGGCTCACAAATAGGGTGCTCAAAAAAACCCCTCCACTAGTATCTTCAGCAGTAAAAGACTCTGGATGACCTCGTGTGCCACAGAACCTCTGTGAACCCTCAGAACTGAAAGGAGATGCCATGATTTCAGATGTGTTACATGCTGCTTTTGTAGGCTTGGACAGTATCCCCCTTCAGTTATCATTAAAGAGCAGCAGAGGAAGTTAACACAAAAACATGAATGCTGAGATCTGATTAGAATCAAGTGAAGCAAGGAAGTGCAGAGTTAAGATTTATATGCAGACCTTAATTAGCTCCATTGTTCTTGAGAACCTAAGCGTACACAATGAGGAACATTATACTTACATCTCCAGAGCTCCTCAGTACCTAAACATAAGGCATCGGTGTGCTTTTTAGTCCTAGATTTTCTCTGTGTATTGCCTTTAAGCAATAGCAAAGTCTAATCTTGTGCATTGTAAGGTTGTGGGTTCTTACGTTTTGGTTTTGTGCAATGCAAAAAAAAAGGGGACACTCTTAATAAGTTGAGATTTCTGGTGTGATTTGTGTCGAGGAGAAGGTGGTCTGATGTGGCAGGGTAACGCCGCCCTCCTCACGGGCAGTAACATAAATCTCCTGTATAACAGAGCGTATTGAGCATAGCTTAGTGCTGCTTTGTTACCCATGTCACAGTTCAAATAAGCACAAGCCACTTGACAGATTAGACTCTAGTCTCAGAGCACATGGCAGTGCAAGACCTTGATCTTTCCACATAAGTACCCTTTCAGGAATATCACCTCCATTGAAGGTCTAGTATTCTCAGGGATGTTTCCTCCCCTTCTCACCTTGAAGAGCTACAAAATAAATACAAGCCTTAACTTAGCAAGCACTAGAAAATCCAGGCGATCTTTGTGAGGATTTGAGGTGCTTTTAGTCCTCTGCCATAAACCTGACATGTGATTCTTTTGGACATGTTAGCTCTCAAGGTTAACAAATAACATGTTGTTTTGTTCGCTTTTTGGTTGGTGGTTTGTCTTGTAGGTTGTACTTCGGTTGACTGATTCTGTGTAGAAAATGCTGGTGGTGAGAAAGTTTACTGAGAGAGTTTGTGTGTTAAGGTAATCTTCAGCCTGTTGTGCATGCACATCAGTAATGCTTGCATCACTTTTCTTATGAACATGTATTCCCTGTCCTCCTATCCTCTGAAAAGATTCCTGGGCAAAGTACCCACGAGAATGAGGAAAAAGTCTATCACAAACTGCTTTGTGGTTGCTGTCATTCCACCTTTAATGTATGTCTTCCAGCTTTATGTTTTTCCCTCCAGTATCTAACTTGCTCAACCTGTTCTAGTTCAGCATGCTGGAACCAGCAAATTGCAGAACATACCCCCTCTCAGGGTCAGCAAGTCTTTTCCTCTTTCTTTCCTTCCCTCTTTTAAAAATAGGCTATTCCATAACAATAGATTGACAGTACTAGGGGAAACTTCTATAGCCGTTAAAAAAAATAAATTAAAAGGTGATGGGAATCTTGTCATTTGGACTTAGCCAGATCCTTTCACTTAGGTTGTTGAGCCATGATGCTCTTATGCACGATGTACACAGCTTAGGCAGACACAGTCTTTAAAGTAATAGTGCCATTATATAGCTGCTAAATAACACACAATATGCAAATACGACTTTCTGTTTCTTGAGGGTATCTATAGATATGCCGAGTTCTTCAGGCTGGTCTCTTAACTGAAGTCTGCTAAACACTCTCAGTGATTTTTTTTTTTTTTGTAAATCCTCAGAGTCAGCTTTCCAGTGCTGACTCACATGAAGAGATACCTTGCAGCAGAGAAGGTGTACAACTTCTGTGTGGCTCATTTTTTACACGAAGACACTTCAGTGGTAGCTTTTTTTACAGTTTCAGACTGAGGGGAGAGAGAGTAAAATGACAATTGTTCATGGACTGAATTAATTCCTCTTGAGGGCTAAAGTTACCAAACTCCTGTAAAGTAGCACAGGTCATGTGGGGACTTTTGTTTCTAGTTTGACTAAACAGACATGTAACAAGACGTGAAACTTCTTCCTAGTGCTTCTCTGCTCAGCAAGGGAATGCTGTAAGGAAAGAGGACCACATGTTCAGGAACAGGAGAGGAAATGGGCTGAGCACGTGAAACCTCTTTTGCTAGGATGCCGTCCTCAGCGCTGGGAAGTTTGCAGTTTGTGTGTGTGCAGTGATAACCTTTACTTCCTTGCCCCTTGAGATACTTGGTGGCTGCTGATACCGGGGTAATGTGGAGACCCTGCTTTTAAGGAAGATGTGCTTCCCTTATCTCGTGCAGCTTCCTTTCGTGCATGCGTCTGTGTGTGTGTGTGTGAGAGAGTGTCGGGGAGAGATACTCGGCTCCATCTGCACAGCGTCCCCAGCAGTGCTGTGGCTGTTTTTTCCTTCTTGAGCTGTGTGACGCAGCAAGTTGTTCTGTGCTGTGCCATCAGGATTGCTCAACACTGGGGTGTGAGAGGGGAACCAACAGCAAGAGGGCTTTGCCTGGTTCTGGGAAGTAGCTGGGGTTTATGTTTGCTTGGTTAAGAAAGGGGTGTGGTTCTGGAGGAGAGGCAGGACATACCTAGGACTTCTTCGACTGTGTTTGCTCTTTAGGATAAGTCTTTTCCTTGTTGTGATATACTTTCTCTAATTTTCTCTTTCCTTCTCTCTCCTTTACTTCTCTCTCCGTTACTAAAATTTAGCATGGCCTCAATTATCCTTACCTTCTAATAACTTGTTTTCTTTAAACATAAAGTTTCCTGAAAAACAGCAATGAAGTAACTGAATAAGGTTATATAGTGTGGTAACTAAAGGACATGCCTGAAAACTACTAATTTCCAAAAAGATTGAAAGAAACAGTTCAGAATGGCCCAGGCCAGATTTTTGGTACACTTTAAAAAAATATTACTTCTGCTTAATTTTACTGTTGTTAATACACTTTTTTTTCCAAGCTTAAGGAAGTATGGTGGCCTGAGAAAGATCTTGTTTAGTAAAGGAGGATCTTGTCCCATATAAAAGTTTCTTACAGTTTGGAAGTCTCTTTGCCGTATTCAGCATTGTTAATTTAGGTTTGCTCTGAACATAATGTAAACTCTGTGTGATACCTTGGTGAAGTGGTACTGGGAAGCTCACACTACATTTCCTCCTCTTTTGCCCTCCTTTACACCAGAGTTGATGCAAACTGCTTTCTTCTGCAGTCCTTTGGGAAGCTTTGCTTTGGAAGCATGGTTTAAATCACTTCCCTGTCACAGCATCATCAGGCAAATATTTATCTCCCTTTTTTTCCTTTGAGGTGTTCTGACAACGTTGCTGTTAGGGAATAGGAGTAACTTTGAGCCAAGCTGGGAATGCAGTTGTATCAATTTCAGCCTGTTTGAACTTGCTGAGTCTGTGTAGCAAGTAGTTGCTTAAATGTGAATACAGCGTAATTATTCAGAAGTGGTACCCCCCCTCGTTGGATTTGTAGATCATTATCTTTCACTCATGCTTACAACTTGCCTTTATTCACAGCAAAGCAAAATTTTTCTCTAGGATAAAAATATAGAATGCTCTGTGTGCATGTGTGTGTATCATATATCCTTAGGTATCATGTATTGGCAGCTGCGTGGTCCTGGCTAACTTTGCAGGCTGTCCTGGTAGCACTGAAAAGAGGTTTGAAATCTGTCATTCGAATTTAATCACTGGTGGTTTTTTCAGCCTTAGCACACAAAGCCAGTGTTGGTGGATCTGAATAATGGCACTCCTAATCATCCCAATGATGCCGTCTGCTGGGAGAGTCTCACTGCGCCGGGAGCCAGGCAGCCGCTCTGAGCTGGGGAGGATGCTGAGGGCATGTCTGTGGCACCTGGGGCATGCCAAGGGGGCGGCTAAACCCGTGTGTCACTGCCTGCTGCTATGTGAGGAGGCTCCCCAGGGCCACCTTAGCCTTGGCAAGTAGCACGAACAACCACTGGAGACTCCATGAGGATAACGAGGTGTGCTACCACGCCGGCAGGATGGCAGTGCCTGGGTGCAGTGGGTAGCAATAGCAGGGGGAACTCCTGCTGGGCCTGCTTGCAGATATGCGGCTTCAGTGAGTCAGGGCATCCCAATCTGATCCTTCCTGAGACCTGTTGGCCCCACCCTACCCTTTCCCTACATGCACTGCAATGACTTTCCTACCAGCGTAGCCATAGAGATCTCCTGCCTCTCAGCTTCGTTTGGTGTGTCCCATGCTAGGGTTCAACACTGGTTACCACTAGAGTATATGGAGGAGCTTGGAATTTGTTTTGAGATTGCTCTGCAGTTGTAGGAGGGAATTTCCCATGTGATTGGGATTTCGGTATTTGTCTTGTGACTTGCTGTGAAGTGTGTGCGTGTCTGAGGGCTTTTTGGGCCATTTTGGGGGTTTTTGAGGATACAAATACTAAGCCAAAAAGAGAAGACAAACAGAAACTTGTCCCAGTAGAGATCATGTCTGCTTTGCAAAATTACCTGCATCTTTTTGTTTCCTGTGATTATAACTGGCAAGGGCTGAGTGGATTGCTCTCTTAAGTGGGTAATGTTGGAAATACATTGTCAATACAGATTCTCTATGTGTTTTAGCAAACAAACAAACAACTGACTAAACTCTTTAGCCCAAGGGCATAATGCTGCTGCACTTTTGACTTAAGTTTCAGTCATATTCACGAGACTCTTAAGGAGGGACTTAGCAGCAGGGTATTAAACGATTGTTCCTAAAAATACTGCTGCTTGACTTTCTCTTTGTTTAGGGTTTACTTCCTGTATGCATTAAATGGCAGGAGCTTTGAGGAGAAGTTCCCTGTGTTTTCATGCATTTCCAGACAACTTGGGCTAAAGTATCATATTTTAGGAAGAATGAAACAAAAGCAGAAGATAATGTGACATAAGAATATCTGAAAGGAGTGTCATTTCAAAGGCTGTCTTCTCTTTCTTTATGAGACATTTTCGATTTTATGAGGCCTGAAGTAAATCATAGTCCAAAATTCAACCCGTCTTCGATGTATCCTGCACTCCTGTTCATTCTGATAGCACTAAGTCGAAGCTTTAACAAAGCAGACTGGTTTTTTTATTTTTTTTAATCAGAGATGTTTGGTCATGTTCTGAAGGATAGACTTTAAGTATTGAAAAGTTTGTTTACTGGTATTTGGAAGGAGCAATGTAAGTGAAAGATCTTGAGATGCAAAACAGTGAAAGACATAAAGCAGTTGAATCAGCTAAATTGTACTGACCAGCTCAGTCCTTCCCAGACTAGCTTGGGAACTTGAGTAATTATTTTTGTTGTCAGGGGAAAACCAAAATGTATTATAAATAAGGTGAAGGATGGAAAGCACTGATTTTTATTCTTTGTCTTTGATTTGAATGATTGGATGTGTGCCTTCCTTGTCTTCAGATAAGCATCAGATGTATGAGGATTTTCCACTTGGTTTTGATACCAAACTGCCTAGAAATCACGAGGGAGATGAGGAGTAATCATGTGCAATACAGTAGAGTATAGGGTACATCTAGTGGTAAAATGGAGAAACTTATAATAATATGTGGGATATGAAGCCAGAACCTGAACTTGATACTGTCAGATGATCTCTCTGGACTGATAATGCCCAGATTCATTGGCCTCCCCACCACGTTTCCAGAGACGTGAGGGAGGAGGAGGTGTTTATACATACACTGGATTCTGTGCTCAAGAATTAATCTTGATTTAGATGCTGGGACTTTCCCAACCAGGCCTCAGTGAAATTGCTTGCTGCTCCCCCTCTGGACATGCTGCTCCTTCTAATCAGACCTACCTGGCATAAACCTCTCTTGACTGAAAGCCAGCAGTGCTTGTGCTGCCATAGTTCTAAGGGAGAGGCTTAACCCTGAACCCTGCCCAGGGGTTGCAAATGCAACCCTTTTCTTCCATACCTTCCTTTAGGCTGGGCCTCCAAGCCAGACAGGCCTTTTTTCTTTGGGACCTGAAATACATCAGGAGGCATGGAAACTCAAGGTGCAGCTACAGTGTACCTTTTTCTTCTCAGAATTAAGAGATGAGGGATTCCCACGCATGCTGAGAGATGATTTCTATCCAAGAGCCAAGGTGGTGCTGATCAGGTTATCTGCATGCAAAGCAGAAGCTCCTGGTTTTGTTCATAATTCACTGGGACCCAGAGCTGGAAGCAGCTGCATCTTGCATTTGCCTCCTTCAGGATGCTTTGGCTGCTCGTTCTAGCCTTGAGCCAGCCAGTCAAAACCTGCCCACATTCTGGTTTTGGCATTGAAGCTGTAGGCTGCCCTGTTTTGAGACCTCCAGAAAGCTTATACAATCAATATGCAAATCCCCTTGGCATTAAGAAAATTCATCAGCCCTTTTTAGAGATGTGGTGACGACTGGGATGTGATGAGCAGGACCTGCATGTCACTTCAGCAGAGCACACGCTCCCCTGCCCTCCCCATGAGTCACCTCCTGTAGACACTGTTCCAACACCTTCCACAAGAGAAAAAGGAAAAAGGCATTTGAGTTTTGCATTTGCCTATTACTACAGAAGTCTCTTCTTCAATGTAAAGTAGCAAAATATTCACTTGCTGCTGTTCTAGTGGAATAGTCACGCTCCTGAAATCATGCTCTGCATTACGGTGTGGGGCTAGAAATTTTTTCTGCCTATTTGTCTTAAAAAGGGAAAAAAAAAAAGGAAAGAAGCCAGGGGAATTCTTGTGCAGTATCATCTTAGTCATCCTGCTCATGTGACCATGAGAGGGGAGAGGAAAGTTGTGGCAGAAGAGGGGAAACAGAAGGTGGTACTCAGGGGGTGGATGGAATGAAAGTCAGTAAAGCACTTGAAAAAATGTGATTTTGTTGGGAGGACTGACTGGCATGCAGTCCTAGCACAGTTGGATCCTCTTGGCTCACCTGTGAAATTCTTTGTGTGAGGGGGAGGGAAGAGATTATGAGGAGAGCTTTTTCTCACACAGCTGTGCTGCAGAAAGCATAGTATATAGCAAGGTATTTCTTTTTTTTGCATAGCAGTTCTTAAACATTAAGAGTTTAGTTCAGAGGTGGATCAGACCATGTTTGGAAAAGACTTAGTTTCCTCTTTTATATTTATTTTTTGCAAATTTTTCTGGTTCTTTCTCTAATTTTAAATATAGTTCCACCACTTTCTTTGAGAGGTTAATCAAGGCTAGTTAGCACTTAATGCAAATGAGTCCTCCCTAATATTAAGCTCAAGTTTTTATCTCCTTCCTATCATCCTGTGTATCACGGCTTGATTTTAGTGTTCCACCCTCAGCACTGTCCCAAGTGTATGTGTACTTGCATGCATGCTGGGGAGACTGAGGTGCAGATTTCAGGGCTCTGTACCTTCCTGAACTTGTCTCCTGTACTTCTGTTGCTCTGTAGAATGGCTCAGAGCCACAGTTCATTGATCTAATTTAGAAAAAGAAATCCAAGTTTCTTCCACTGTCATTCTGGCTGTCTTCTGAGCTGCAGTAGTGGTCACTTTAAAAATACTGACACATGTTACTGTAACTTGCATCTGCAAGTGAATATGAGCATTTCTGTGCATGTCCTTACTTTGCCCTTCTTTTTTTTAAACTACATTCTCTACTTAAAGTGTTGAGTATTTATCTTTATTTTTTGGAACTGATGAATGTCATATCATTTTTCTTTATCACTGTAAGATGCTGAAAGCCAGCCTGACTTATTAGCCTGTCTTTTGCATTCTAAGTATGCCAGTGTTGTCAGGCCAAAATATGTTGTTATAGTCACAAAGGGAAAATAACTTCTAAACAGAGCTTTGTTCCTTTTCTTCTTGTATCTTGGCAGGCTAAACAGTGAGGTTGAACATTTTCAGTGTTACATGTAAGATCTAATTAAGGCAAACTCTTCTAAAGGAGTAAGGCAACACAAATACTTCCCCCCCTTAATTATGGTTAGGAAACTTATCAAGTAGAAGAAGCCTCAGTGAAGGGAGTGTTTAAAAGAGGTTATGGATGTGGATGTGACTTGGCATCTGCTGAAGTTCAACCCATGTTGGGTGATAAATGTTGTCTCGAGGCAGAATGACATCCATGTTGCAAAGTAAAAGAGAGAGATGAAGATTGTGTCTATCCTTTGTACTTCTTGGCTTTATCTTCCCGCTTATCTTGGGCTGTAGCTCTAGTAATCTTTTTCCTCTCCACCCTTAACTTCATGCAGTGAAACTTGCCTAACCTGCCAAAGGAACAACCTGCTGGCTGTAATGTGGGCAGGTTGCGACTCTCCTTGAGAACTCTGGAACCTGCTGCTTTGGTTTTGGAATTTTCCCTTTTTTCCTTAATGATCACATGCATAGAGCTATCACAGCAGATGTGATGTTTGACCTACAGTAAAAGTCAAAGGTGCAGTCAGGGTGTCTTCCTGTTTATAGCTCAATAGCTTAGGCTGCTTCCTTTCAAATATGCAAAACTAAAACATGAAGGGATCACCACATTCCTCGCTGTGGTATGGATTCTGCTGTGGCTTTTAGAACATGGCAAAAGCACACACGTTGCAGGAGTGAGAACTGCAAGCAGTTGGGGCAGCCAGTGACTGACAGCAAAGCCCCCATCACTGTGGAGCTGTACCCATGTTAGCAGGCCCTGCCTTTTTGGCATACTTTACACTGCAAGCACAGTTGAACTGCTTTTGGGACTTGCAGGAGCCAGTGTGTGTTTGCCTGCACTAGGTCATGCCAGGCAGAGGTGCTAGGTTGGGCTGGCACTAACCTGGAGGTGCCAAGGGTTTTTCCTGTTAGTATGCTGTAGATGTGCCATCACACCCCTCTCAAGTAAAAGCCAGCTCCATCAAAACAAGCAGAGTTCAACAGGTGGACAAACAGCAGGAGGAAAGAACTTTGCCCTAAGGAAGCTGTTTTGCATAGGTAGCTGCTAAACAGGAGTTGTGCATACTTGTTAATGGTTGGAAAAGAGACTTTAAAAGAAAATGGGAAGAAAAGGTCAATGCATAGCAGTTTTTTGTTTGTTTGTTTTCTGGATGAATGTGATTTAGCTTGACTGATTTTGCTCTCTAGCTATCTGAAAAGTAACTGGCAAGTAGTTAGCTGTGCTTCAGCCGAGCTGCCAGAGGGTTAAGCAGTCAGGCCCTGTATGAGTGCCTAGAGTGCAGGGACAGACAGGCACAGCAAAAGCCTCTGTCCCTACTTTCAAGAGATGATTGAAACTGGAAAGCAGTCTTTACCAAAAAGAAATAATAAAAACATAGACAAACAATCCACCTTCCAGGTTTTGCTTTGCCTGTGCAGTTGAATATTTTGATTTTTTTTGTTCCAAGATGCTTTTTGAATTTTATCTTCTATCGTTGTGGACATGAACCCCTTGAACAAATAACTGTTTTCTTCTCCCGTACTCTTGTGTAAATACAGACAACTGCAGCTCATGCTGCTGTTTTATCAACCATGAAAGAAGCTCTAGCTAGCATGAGAAGTTAGATCAGTGTCATAGGGGAAAAAAACCCAACAAGATTAAAGAAAACGAGGCAGTAGAGTATCTAGAGATGCCTTCCTGCAGATTTTGTGAGATCAGTGAGGTAGCACTGGATTAATGTGGATAAATCAGTTGCTTTGGTGCCTGTGGTGCCAGAGCTACCAGAGGGCCAAGGCAGGGGAGTACACTCAGCACTCTGTATGCTGTGTCAGCATTCTGGGTTTTCTCTGGTTTCTTTCAAACCTAGAGAGAGCCAAATGCTCAGTCCTTCAGCATTCCTTCTCTTCCCAAATGGGTGATAAGCAGCGAAAGAGGTTAGAACAATTTCAGTAACGTTTGTTTCCATGATTGTGTGTCCTGTCTGCTGGGCACATCTGCACATAGGTGTGACTGACAGGTGTCACCGGTGTCTGTCCACCATTCGCGAGACCAATGAGAGTTACTGGGGATCTGGGGAAACTACAGGTTTTTCCTCATGGACCTGCTCCTCCAAGCAGCCCCAGCCTTGATGGATGCTGAAAGCAGGCAGTAGCTGAACAGCCGTTTTTGTCTTGCATTGGTTCTGGTACCTGTGGTGCTTTTGGCTTGAGGCTGTTTCTGCACAACACCCTGCAGTTTGAGACAGGATATAGTTAGAGGCAGTGATTTTTAGATGCCTTCTTTTTTTAAAAAAAGTTTCTGAGATTATGAAAGGAAGCATTAAAAATAGCATTGTGTGGTGAGACAGTCTTCCCAGCAGCTCCAGTGGGGTCTGCTGTGGCTCAGTTCGGTCCAGTGCGTCATCTTGAAGCATCATGCCCTTGGCATCCAAAACTAAAACAGATTTTATGTCATAACACCAAAGCAGTTATGATGACGTGCAAGACTTGTTAAAACATGATAGTGTGCAGTCATGTTAAATGGCACTGTTGTGGATGTGACTTCTGAAAGATTTGCCCAAGTGCCATTAACATTGTCTCCATTGTTTTTCTTTGAAGTCAGTCATATGGACATATGGCAGCTCCCTCCTGAACTCATATATCTAGGTATTAGAAGCAAAAAATTTCCATTGTACCTAGGAGCATACAATTGATTTTTTTTCAATAGTAATATAAATTCGAAGTCAGGTTAAAGGCCTACCTTTAAAAAAAAAAAGAAAAAGAAAATAGGAGTTTTGAGTTGTCAGAAGCAGCAGCATGGGAGCAATACCTTCCATCTAACTGAAGGGAATTAGACAATAGTGTCTTCCTCATGTTGCAGATACAGAAAACCAAGAGGCAAGTGGGTCAGGTAAACAGATATTAATGAGATTGCTTCCTGAGTAATTCTGTCCCTTTCCCTTTTCCTGTGTCTTTGTGACAAGAAATAGTTGTTTTCCTGGGAAAGCAGGTTTGTGAACATGCCTTGACAGTACAGGGTTTTGCAAGCCATACCTAGTGCACTGTAACAGTGGGACCAGATAATCCTGACTTCAAAGCTGCACTTGAAATTCGATATTGGTAGTCCACCATTGTGTTAAGGATGAGAAGGAAACAAATATATTTAAGAAATGTTGCTCTGGCGTTGGCATATACAGATCTATTTGAGGTATAATCTCAAACTCTAGAGAGAGAGCCAGTTGAAGATGAGGTGCTTCTTTTGCACTGAGAGAAGTGGATGCTAAGCTGCAGGCTTTTGCTTACTAGACTGCCACAAGACAGGGAGGCTGAGTATGTGGATTGCTGAGCAGGTTTAGGCAGAACCAGGACCTCATGGGTGATGGGGAATGGGCACGGTGCACATGGAAATAGATGTTAGCAGGGCAAGTGTTGTGCTGTGAGCTGGGACATGGGGGAAAGCTTTTGAGCTCCCTGCTGCAGCCCTTCACAGGCCCAGGCACTGCAAAGGGGCCGTGCTGGATCATGCCTCACCTGTTTTTCAGAAGTTCAGGCCTGTTTATGGGATCTCTGACGGTATCCTTTAAAGGCAAACCTTAGAAGTGGTGTTGGCATTAAAATTTACATTGGACTTCCTGCCCCAGATTTGCCTGCTGACAGTGTCTTCTTCCCCCTCCTGCTCAGGCACATGAAGATTCATGAGAAGGATCCAAACAGCACAGCGAGCACCACTCCCCCCTCGCCGCTGAAGCGCAGGCGATTGTCTTCGAAACGGAAGTTCAGTCACGATGCTGAGCTGGACAGAGAGGAGAGGACACCTGCAAAAAAGGTTCTTTACAGGGCATGAAGCAAAAGATGTTCCTGGTTATCTCGTAAATTGTCAGCTGTTTGGTTTGT